>NC_056728.1:687197259-687367259 GCF_019279795.1 Protopterus annectens | reverse complement strand
AGTGAAAGAAAAACTCAAACTCTGAAATTGATATGGGTTTTTAAAAAATGGCATCTTTCTTTTATTTTGTATTTATTTTGAGGTAGTGGAGAGGTGATTGCAGTGTTCCCACTCCACATACGACTAAGAATAGTTAACATTTACAACAAAATTTGAGACTGTTCACAGAGAGAAAGTCTCTCCACCCCCCTGCCCTCATGTAGGTGGCATTTTGTTGTGTACCACTATGTTTAATGTACTTATTGCATTTGCTGCTCCTCAAGGGAAAGATTTTCCTTTGCAACAACCTCCTTTGAACAGGGTATGTTCTAATGCTCAGCACAGTTACAAAAGTGACTGTTGCAAACTGTGCATACTGCGTGTACTACATGTGAAGCACAAAGCCTGTTTAGAATTTATATGGTGATGAAAACTGACCGGAGAAAGAGTAAAACATAATGGAAACGTTAGTTACTATATTTATGTATGTAATGTTATGCAGAGTAGAATTTCATACTGTACAAGGAAGCAGAGTTGAAACAAATCCGTTCTTTACTGTGGAGGTGGGAATTGCATCAAGTGCACTTCAGCAAAGAGGTCTCAGAAAATTGATCTTGGTGCCTTCCTTTACTGTGGCAGAATTTTTACTACCTCTATGAAGACACTGGTGGTAGCCTGTTGTAGCCACTCTGTACCAGAGTGGTTGTGGGGATAGAAAAAGGTGCAGATTAGCTTGATGCATGTACATGGTGTGAAAAATGAGGTGACAGTACTGAAGAAAAGATATCTGAGCCCAGGGATTGAAGCTTAAGTGCTGTGCAACCATAGACCGCTGCCATGCTTTAGTGTTTCATAAGTCCTGTCATCTGCTGAGCATCATGATGTAGAACGTTATATCCAACATTGTCTGTTTTCATCTGATTCAACATATGGGATTTCTGATCCAATCTCTGCCCCGAATTGGAAGCTTCCTAGGTTCCAGGGCCGTGACTCCTCCGCTAACCATAATTCCATGTACTGCACTCTAATGCCTTTGATCTCATTTTCCACCTGAAGTCTCCAGACGTGTTCTCAAGGACTCTGTTGTCCTTTGCCTTAAGACATTTTTTCAAAGCTTAGAAGATAGTTAAATACTTTAATACCTGACTCCTCTACGAGAAGACTAGTCTCCCTCAAGTTTTAGTATTATCTTTTATAGATGTAGGTTAGTTTAATGGTGTGTAGATAACAATTTAGAATATTCACTAGTGTGTGCTTCAGAAATAGTTATAGAATAGTGTTTGTTACTGGTTATTGCAATTTAATGCTGTTTGTAGAGTTTTAGAACTTCATTAGCCTTTGACTATAGTATTTGATAATAACCATGTAGTATTTTTTGTCTAGTTTATTTTTCAGTTAACTTTAAGGTTTCATTGTGGCTGAATGTCCATCCTTTAAGAAGTGTTTGGAATGTGGGCATAAATTGCCCCCTCAGGATCCTCATCTTTGTGTTTACTGCATGGGTGCTGCCCATTTGGATACACAGTGCTCTTTGTGTTCCTCATTTAGTGCTAGAGCTTTACAAGGTCACCGCAACAAATTGGTGGTGAAGGGACTTCTCTCTGTATAGACAGGGATGACTATCATTGGTCCTGCCTCTTCTACCTCCCCTGCCAAGAAACAAGACAGGGCATGAACTTCAGATGAGGCCTCAGACAAGGAGAAGGTGAAGGAGAAAGGCAAACTGAAAAGAAAAATATCCTTCTGTATCTAAACAATCTTCAGATCAGTCAGTTTCAGTCGGGCGCTCACTGAAATTGGCTTGGAGACTGGAACTGACAGCTTCTCGGTCCCAAACATCCCCCCCTCTGCCCTGGTTTTCTCTGGATCTAATGAGCCCCAGGTTGCACTCTCCAGTCTTGCAGGAGAAAAGATATTCCAGGTCTTCTTCTGTAGCTTCATCTACCCGATCTTAAGAGTTTGACAGAGTACTATGTAGACAGGTCAATGAGAAAGTTCTTGAGGATGCGAATTCAGCTTGGGGTTTTGTCAGTACCGTCCTCTGGGAAAAGTATTGACCTTTAGCTATCCCATCCCTGCCACTTTCACTTGTCGCAGTCCATCCCTTGACTCAACAGTACTGTGCCTCTTTCTGTGCCAGCAGTCCTGTTGACTTCGCCAACAGCTTTGTTATCCCTCTCAAGTCTGATGACCTCAGATCAGGAAGGGACTTAGAACTGCAGTGTTAGTGTCGACCTCTGAGGAAGAGTTTGACCTGGAGACTCTCTGAGCCATCTTTTCCCTTAGGGGTTTCAGCACTAGACATCTCGGTTCTGAGGATACTAGGAGTCTGGGGTTTCTCTCTCTTCCTTGGATTTGGAGAGATCCTTAGTGCCAGTGGCAGCTTTGGCCTTTGAGGTAGTTGAAAATGTTTTGGGTTTACCCAAACAGAAGACCCTTTCTCAGAGGTCAGTTTCACCCAAACCCCAACTGGATCCTGTGACTCCATCTTTCTGTCATACTGCCAGACAGGGACAGTCAGCATCACAAGCTTCTGGAACTCCTTGCTAGATCACCTCCCAGTCTGATTCTGAACCTTCTGTATCCCTAACAGAATCCATTAAAAAAAAAAAAAAACAGATGTTCAAGTGAAAGCGCACAGACTCCTCCCCAGAGTCTGTCATGGAAGATACAGGTCTGAATGAGGGCAAGGGTTCACCCCGGTCTCCCTAAGAAGACATCATCTTTGGTGAAATTCTTGAGCTTATGAAATGGGGGGGGGGGGTGATCCACTGAAGATCCCTCTCCAAATTAACGTGCATTACTAGAAGCCTTTGGTTCTGGCTCAGGTTAATTTTGGATGGTACCACCCATTGATCCCTTGGCTGATCTTATGTCACAGTGGGCTTGGAATGACCCTGTCATGGTGGAGCCCATTCAGAGTTGGAGCTGTCTGAGGAGAGTTCCTCTGTCCATCCCCTTAACAGGGAGTCTAGAGCATTGAACTGATTTTGAAAACTGGCATACTCAATCGTGACCTTTGCACTCAGGTCATTGAACTCTCTTACTTATGTTGTCAGACTTCAGAGGGAGTTGACTAAAATAATTTCCAAGTCTCTTTCTGGAGTTTTGCCTGCTGATGTTCAAAAGGCTGTGGAGACTCAGCTTTCAGCACTACAGTCAACTTCTAATATAGCCATGCTTTTCATATCCAGTGCAGCTGATGGCTTGGCCAGAGCAGCAGGCACAGATCTTAAAGTCAGATGACATGCCTGGATGCATCTTTGTGATTTTACAGAAGGCTTTAAAGATAAACGTGCTATACGACAGCACCTCACTTTTTTGGGTCCAGAGTTAGACACTTTGATCAGGAGCCAAAAGGATGGTAAGACACTGCTGTAGGCATTCATTTTTCTGCCCCTCAAAAGACTTGTTCAAGGAACCAGAAGGCAGGAAAAAAATGTGGTTTTGCAAGTCAGAGTTCTGACCAGGATTCATCTGGCAATAGACCTCCAAGTGACAGGTGTGGAGGGAATTCTATTGGATACCACATAATCAGGACTTCCACTTTTTTGCTAGGATCTACTTGTGTTCTAACCGAGTGTGTTTCTCAGCTGATAAGTATATTTTTTGGCACTTTTAAACTGTTCAGAGTTGAATAAAACAATAATTGAATTCAGTTCAAAATACAGTTTGAATAAATTGCATTTGTTTAAACTGTATCTACTGTAATATTGCTACACACTCATGTGCTAGCTTGCACTGCACTTGAATTGTTTTTAGTGCTGTTTTAGCTGCTTTTTTGTAAAAAAAAAAAAAAAAAAAAAAAATTCTAAGCTGGTTTCCTGTCTTTCCTTTAACTAGTCTAGTCCAGATACAGATTTGCTGTATCCCGGACTGTTTGTAAGCTTCTGAGCCCTCCAAGTCTTTCAGTGTTGGAGGGAAGCCTTCTAGCTTATCATTGGGAGCGGTAAGCAACTAGGTAGCCTATCTACCACAAGAGGAGTGGTTTTTGGTCCAGAAATTGTAGTTTATTGGCCGTTTGGGCAGTTTTTTCCATCTCTTTCAACTTTCTGTTTTAAAAGCCCACATTTGCGCTTGTTTCCAGAGTTTCCTGTAACTAGTCTAGCCCAGATAAAGATTTGCTGTATCCAGGATGGTTTCTAAGCTTTTGAGTAGTGCCAAAGTCTGCTCTTTAATTTTTCCCTTAGATCTGCTAGTTCTCTCCTCTCCTGCACTTTTACTAGCTTATTAGTCTAGCACTTTACCAGACTTCCTGTAGCAATTGTTGTAATACACAAAAGTGCTACCAGCACTAAACATTCTACAAGAAAGCAGCTCCAGTACTTATTAATGCCCACCCCTCCAGGCATGTCTAAAGATTAGTTCCTTGTGCTTTCTCCAATTAACCTGGTGAACTTGGGAATCCTGAGGCAATGTAGTAACTGCCTCATGTACACAGACAACCCTCTCCTCTTACCTCCCAACGCTCAGACTTGCGAGAGATGCACTTGTGTATCCAAACTGGAAGCCACGCACTCTCCAGCCAAGACTGGAATAGCTGGTCATGAGGTGAAGGTCAACACTTGCACCACACCACATGGAACACATAGCCCTCCAGAACACACACCAGCACTGCCTTTACATAAAAACACAAACCACACACCCACCTTCGCAGAGGTTGTCAATAAAAATCTACCCAAATAGCAGAGATCTTCAATGCAGAAATGCACTCTACCACCACAGCACAACACTAATCATGAGACGCATAACTCTGTTAAACAGTGTGCCACTCAACTAAAGCCCCTAAGGCAAAACAGCATGCCCTAGACACTAGTTATAGGTGACTCGATAGTGAGGCACACTGATGTCCCACTCACTAGGTTGAATAAGGAGAAAGTAGCAGCTGCCTGTCAGATGCCAGGATCCCCCACATAATGCACGCACTCGGGTCCTTAAACAGCAGGTACATTGTACATGTGGCTGTGAATGACCTGAGATATGTACCTCCCTGGACTACATGAAAAGAGACATGGAGGAGCTCTCTGATTATGAAGCCCAGGCGGGTATGACCCTTGCCCTGAGCAGCATCCTACCATCACCCAGAATGATACCACAGTACAGGCAAAAAATTGATTTCAACAATTGGCTAAGTTTCTGGTGTCATTCTAAGGGGAATCCAGTAACTGTCTGCCTGGGATGACATGATTGACAGACCTGAATGTTTTACCAGAGATTGCCTGCATCTGTCACCCCTGGGCTTCCGGATACTAGCCAAGGCTCTTGCCACCCCTATAGTGCCTTTTTTAGGTGGTGTTCCAAAAACCAGATTACTACCATAACAGCTACAAACAAATGCAATCTGAGAGTCATGCTGCTCAATGCTAGAAGTCTAAATCTCAAAATACACTTGCTCGAAGCACTCCTTAAAATGGAGAACATCGACATTTGTGCTGTAACAGATACCTGGTTCAAGACAGCAGAAAGCACCCCTGCACTACCAGGCTATAACTCATTCCACACCTTTCAGCCCCAGAACTTGGACCGAAGCTCCAGAAGCAGTGGTGTTTCCATATTCATAAAGGATGCGCACACATCCAGACTAGTGGCTCAACATAACGTATCAGAGATACTTCAGGTGCATCTAACATTGAGTAAAACAGTGATTCAGGTCGTAGCCTGCTATAGGTCCCCAGCCATGTCCCAAGACTCACACTCCATGTTCTTAAGCACCCTGGAGAATATTAGGGGCCAACCTAACACTCTCATACTAGGCGACTTCAACTACCCCTCCATTAACTGGATAAACAACTTGTGTACCAATACACTTGCCCAATGTTTCCTGGAATTCATGAATTCCAATGCCCTGGACCAGCTCGTTCTTAACCCCACTAGAGGTAGCAACATCCTTGACCTGGTCATTACTAAAATGGGCGACCATTGCTCTGCACCAATAGTCAACTCCTCCCTGGTTAGATCCGACTGCAAACTAATCACTTTGGAAATCCACCCCCCCCCCCCTCTGCAAAGGTAACCACCATGAAAAACTTCTCCAAAGCTAACTTTGGGCTCCTAAAAACAGAGGTGGCTAACTTCATGGCACCCATGCAAGTAGAGAATAGTTGCATGACCACCGAATCATACACCAATGCACTGTACAAGCATGTACACATGCATGGATCTCGCCATACCCAATAGAAACAAGACACTGTCCTCCAAAAAAGGGAAGCCAATCTAGTGGTCCCCTGCTGTAAACAAACTCTGCAACAGAAGTGGGAAACTGATGGCAGAATAAGGTGAAGTCCCAAGACTGTAAAAATTCCCTTATCAGCCTCCACAAAAAGTTGAGATCCCTCATCAAATCTCTTAAAGCTAGCTATGAAAACAAAATTGCAGCAGATAGTAAAGACAACCACAAATCCTTCTATAGTTATGTAAAGAATCTCCATGGCAATACCCAGATTTGCTCTGCGCTACTGCACAATGGTACCTCCTATACCGAGCCAACAGATATTGCCAATAATACTGACCGACAGATTCAGTGCCAACTTTACCCCCCCCCCCAAAAAAATACTAAACACAATACCAGTAGATTGCCAGGCACCTAGTATTACTGTTGCACAGTTTAAAACAGCACTGTCCAGTGCCAAGAATACAGCTTCTATGGGACCTGACAATATCCCTGGCTGTGTTCTACATGAGCTACAGAGTGAACTGGCACCTCACCTGTGTGCCCTGTTCAATCACAGCCTCACCTCAGGCTTAGTCCCTACTGAATGGCGCACTGCTGCAGTCATCCCGCTGTACAAAGGCGGAGTGACTACAGACTCTGGGAACTATTGCCCATTAGCCTGATGAGTTTGATATGCAAAGCTATGGAATGCGTCATCATGGACCTAATAAATAAGGATATAGGGAATGTCCAAACTCTGAATCTCAAAGAGTTTGTTTTTTTGAGGGGTAGATCATGCTTGCTCAACTTGGTTGACTACTTTGAGTCAGGCACCAGAGCTATGGATGAAGGCAAGGTGGTTCATACAGTCTAACTTGATCTGGCCAAGGCTTTGATACCATTCCCCACTCAGGAATCCTAGAAAAACTCACTAAGCTAGGCATCATCCCCTATATCACTAGGTGGGTTGCAAACTGGCTCACAGAACCCACAGTGTGAAAGTAGCTGACTCCAAATCAGACTACTGATTAGTCATGAGTGGAGTCCCACAGGGTTTGGTCCTGGGTCCTCTCTTGTTTGGTATCTACCTCTCTGAAGTCCAGGCCAGCACGAAGGGTCTCTGGCTGACAAAGTTCACAGACAATTGCAAGTTGGGGAGCTGTTATTAACTCCCCAAGTGATGTTGACATCCTACAGAATGGCCTTACTGAGACCAATAACTGGTGTCAGAACCATGGGTCTTAAGCTCAATGCCAAGAATGTGTCATTTCCTTTGGGAAAAACCCAGTTCTCATGAATTACCACATCGATGATAGTCCACTGAACACAGGTGTTATAAGATATCTGGGGAACACAGGTTGACAGCAACCTCTCTCTTGATCACCACATTGCCACTTTGGTGAGAAAGGCCTTCTGTGCGGCACATCTCATTACTAAGAGTTTTGCATCCAGGAAGAAAGAGGTCATTGTCTCCTTCTACTCTTCCCTCATTAGGCCAGTCATCGAGTACAATAATGCCCCTTTTGGCATGTACCTCACTGGACATCTGCAACAACTGGAGAGGCCGCAAAAGTACCTCACAAAGAGGATCCTAGACCCTAAAACTTGCCCTATATGTACAGACTCAAAAAACTCCCAACTATTCTCTGTCTCATCACCTACTTAGAGGCAATGTCTGCTTCACTTACAAAGCCATGTCTGACCGAGCTTTGTTAGAAATGCTACATCTAAAGAAATCCCAATCCCTCTGACCACATGCTCCAAAGACCTCAACTTCATTACCACAATCAACAGAATGTACTGGAGGGACAGTTTCATAACCCAGAGATTGCCCATGTTCCCATACATGTCAAGCAGAGCACCTCGCTGACCTTCTTCAAGTGAAATCTTGAGTGGATGGGAAATAGAAAATTCTAACCAGGGAGGAGTTCACTGTTGTGTAGAGCAGCGGTCGCCCATGTTATTATTTACCAGGTCAAGGATGTTGCTACCTTTAGTGGGGGTAAGAATGAGCTGGTCCAGGTCATTAGAATTAATGAATTCCAGGAAACGTTGGGCAAGTGTATTGGTACACGAGTAGTTTTCCCAGTGAATGGAGGGGTAGTTGAAGTTGCCCAGTATGAGAGTGTTAGGTTGGACCCTAATATTCTCCAGGGTGCTTAGGAACGTGGAGTGAGTCTTGGAGACATGGTTGGGGAGATCTATAGCAGGCTATGACCTGAATCGCTGTCTTACCCAGTGTTAGCTGCACCTGAAGTATCTCTGATGTGTTATGTTGGGCCATCAGTCTGGAGGTGTGTGCATCCTTTATGAATATGGAAACACCACCACCTTTGGAGCTTCTGTCCAAGTTCTGGGGCCGAAAGGTGTAGAATGAATTTATAGCCTGGTAGTGCAGGGGTGCTTTCTTCTGCCTTGAGCTAGGTCTCTGTTACAGCACAAATGTCTATGTTCTCCATTTTTAAGGAGTGCTTCAAGCAAGTGCATTTTGAGATTTAGACTTCTAGCGTTGAGCAGCATGACCCTCAGATTGCATTTGTTTGTAGCTGTTATGGTGGTAATTTGGTCTTTGATACACTGCCTGAAAAAGGCACTATAGGGGTGGCAAGAGCCTTGGCCAATATCCAGAAGCCCAGGGGTGACAGATGCAGGCAATCTCTGGCAAAGCATCGAGGTCCGTCAATCATGTCATCCCAGGCAGACAGATACTGGATCCCCTTACAATGACACCAGAAACTTAGCCAGTTGTTGAAAATCAATCATTTTCTGCTTGTACTGTGGTATCATTCTGCATGATGGTAGGATGCTGCTCAGGGCGAGGGTCATACCCACCTGGGCTACATACTCATAGACCTCCACCATGTCTCTTTTCATGTAGTCCAGGGAGGTACGTCTTGGGTCATTCACACCCACATGTACAATGAGAGACACCTATTTGTACATGTTGTTGAGAGACCCGAAGGCGTGCGTTATGTGGGGGATCCTCGCACCTGACAGGCAGCTGACTGTTACTTTCTCCTTATATAACAGAGTGAGTGGGACATCAGTGTGCCTCATTATCAAGTCACCTATGACTTAATGTGTTGGGCATGCTGTTTTGCCTTAGGGGCTTTGGGTGAGTTGCACACTGTTTAAGAGAATTGTGCGTCTACTGATTAGTGTTGTGCTGTGGTGGTCAAGTGCATTTCTGCCTTGGAGGTCTCTGCTGTTTGGGTAGATTTTTGAGAGCCTCTATGAAGGTGGGTGTGTGGTTTGTGTTTTTATGTGAAGGCAGGGCTGGTGTGTGTTCTGGAGAGCTATGTGTTCCATGTGGTGTGGTGCAAGTGTTGACTTTCTCCCCTTGACCAGCTATTCCCGTCTTGTCTGGAGAATGCGTGGCTTCCAATGTGGATATTGAAGTGCATCTCTCACAAGTCTGAGTGTTGGGAGGTAAGAGGAGAGATGGTTGTCGGTGTACATGAGACAGTTGCTACATTGCCTCAGGATGCCCAAGTTCAGCAGGTTAATAGGAGAAAGCACAGGGAACAGTCTTTTAGACATGCCTGGAGGGGTGGGCATTAGTACTGGAACTGTTTCATTGTAGAACGTTTAGTGCTGGTAGCACTTTTGTGTGCTACAATAATTGCTACAAGAAGTCTGGTAAAGTGCTAGACTAATAAGCTAGTAAAAGTGCAGGAGAGGAGAGAACTAGCAGATCTAAGGGAAAAATTGAAGAGCAGACTTTGGTACAGCTCAGAAGCTTACAAATGGTCCAGGATACAACAAATCTGTATCTGGACTAGACTAGTTGTAGGAAAAGCAGGAAAAGCGCAACAGTGGGCTTTTAGACCAGAAAGTTGAAAGAGATAGAAAAACTGCCCAAATGGCCAATAAACTACAATTTCCTGGCCAGAAACCACTCCTCTTGTGGTAGATAGGCTACCTAGTGCTTACCACTCCCACTGATAAGCTAGAAGGCTTCCACATGAGAAAAATAGTGGTATCTGAAGTGTATTTGATCCCAACACCAACACCCCTTGTCTTTTCACATCCCAGCACTGGGGTTTGTCAGAAGGGAACTGGGTGGAGACTGTAGATGCCCCTGACGTCCAGGTCTGCCCTTCTCCCTCCCTGTTTTAAAGCAAGTCAGTCACCGCAGACACTTCAAACTTTGCTTGGGCAGTAGTTTTAGGATGGATAAAAGTGCAAGGTGTGTGGAACACCGAAGACAGCGGCAGGCACACAAATAAGAGAGATCCTTGCCCTGATCAAGCCACTAAACTCTCTGAATCATATTTGGCTGCTGTTACAGACAGTACCATAGTCATGTGGTACATCATCAAGTGTGGAGAAACTGAGTTTTGTCCCCTCTGCAGACTACCCATGTTATCTTGGGATATAGCTTCACAGCACAATTTCACTCTACAGCCATACGGCATTCCATCACAGCAAAGTTGTGCAGTGGACAAGCTGAGCAGGACAAGAGCAAACTGTCATAAATGGAAGTACTATCTGGGTCTTCTGAGATTTGATCAATCCATGTGGAGTTTCTCAAGTAGACCGTTTGCCTTCCCTCTAAACAATCAGCTGGCAAGATTCTGCTCCAGGACTCCATCCAAGAACCTGGAAGGCAGATGCCTTTTACTTTCCTTGGACAGCAATGTTCCTGTATGCTTTTCCACACTTTCCACTAATGTCTAGGGCACGTCTGAAGATCTGGAAGGAGTCCCCCCAAGATCATTGTGGTGACTCCCTTCTGGCCCAGTTAACCTCGATTCTCCCTTCTTTTGGAAATAGTCGTGAGCAATTACCACAAGCTTCCTCGCAGACTTGATCTACTTGTTCAAGAACAGTGATGTTTGATGCACCCAAACAGCAATCAACTTCACTTGACTACCTGGATGATAAGGTCTTTAACTTCTTAACTCATTGCAGCTGAGTGACCCCTCCATCTGCATTTACATCCTTCCGATGCCTCTAGGCTTCAAATATTGCTTCTCCACGTTTGTATTATTAATTCCAAAACCATGGTACATACAAAGTATTAAAACATTTCATCTTTAAAGCTTACACAATGGGAAACACAAATGTATTGATTTATAACCTCTGTCTAGTGCAAATGAAGAGAGGTTAGTTGCTGTTCATGTAATATTTTTATTTTCATAAATGTCATCTTTTTCTAAATGTCTTGGCAATGAAGTAGCACAGAAGGAATTGTTTAGATTCAAATGAATGCTCTTAGTTGGATAAACATGTTGCTGATAGTATTTGTCTAATTTGAGTGATTGTTGAGATACTATAAGTTGTTAAAATATTGCAAGCTTATTAGTTATTGTGATTACTGTGACTTATAAATTCTAGTTTAAAACGTGGAACCTAAAGAATACTAAGCAAAACAAGGTAATTGCTGTAAAACTGGAATAAAACTCCAATATGCTGAAGAAAAAAAGCCCAACGTCAAGAAACGTCTTTATTAAAACAACAAAGCTTTCAAGCTTTGTTGTTTTTAATAAAGAAGTTTTTTGACATTGGGCTTTTTCCTTCACCTAAAGGATACTACCACAATAAAAATAATTAGTGTTTAAAAGAGATTGCCATTTGCACTTCTTTAGTAAGCCCTATGATTGAAGAGCAATGAACATTGGTTTGAAATCTGAGGACATAATTTGATTCTGTCAAAAAGCTTAGGCTCTGCGTATTTACCTACTGGAAGCTATGGTGCAAACTTCCAGAGCTCCACTGGAAGCTATAGTGCAAACTTCCAGAGCTCCACTGGAGTGATTGAACTAATTTCCTTTAGGCACCTGATTACTGAGGACATGTAGCAGGTACTAAATTAGGGAAGAGGGCCTGCTACTTGAAAGTCATATATTAGCAAATGGAAAATGTTGTCTATTTGGTGCCAACAACGTAACCTAAACCCATTCAAGGCTAGTTGTTCTCTGGTTTTAAACTGTTTGTGTGAGTTACCATCCTATGGCCTTTACTATTCCTTTGTCAAGTTTCATTTATTGACCATTTCAGCATGTCTGCCCATGGATTAGCCGGTTTTACTGCATTTTCATTTCAAAATATTTTTGAAAGGGGTTTTGCATAAAAGACCTCCAGGAATACTGATGGCCCCTCCTAAGGATCTTAATTTTATGATAGAGCAGCTACACTTGCTCCATTTGAACCAGCTAACCTGGCTGACTTGAGGTCCTGGACATGGAAATAGTTTTACTGATTGCTTTGACCTCTGCGCAAAGGGTATCTGAGTTGCAAGCTCTTATGATGAGTCAACTTTTTCATTTTCCACAGGAACAGGGTTTCCTTGAGAGCGAATCCTCCTTTTATGCCTAAAGTGGCATCGGTGTTTATTTTATACAAAAGTATTAATCTCTCCATTTTTCTTTCCTGAACCCCAAAATGAGGGAGAAATGATACTGCATACATTTGATGTCCACATTCAGCTCAGGTACAGTCTTGGCAGAACTAAATTTTTCAGATCTTCGGATCAATTGTTCATTTCTTGTGAAGGTGTTAAAAAGAAAAAGGGGGTGGGGGGACTGCCTGTGTCAAAACAAACTTTTCAAATGATTGTTTAAGGCTATTACCTTTTGTTGTACTCACCACAACAAAACTATTACAGGCAGGGTCAAGGCCTGCTCTACTGGAAAATGTTCTTGAAGCTGCTACTTGTTCATCTGCATGTACTTTTGCAAAGCACTTTAAGCTTCATTCCTTCTCTAGATCTAGCTCAGGCTGTGCAAGGGCCATTCTCCAGGGGATTCTGGATTCTTCGCCTTCCACCTCCCAGATGTAATAAACTAGGGTAATCTACCCATACAGCTAAGGCCACTGCAGCAGTGATCAGTATGATGAACATAGTACTGTTGTGTAATTAAAATTTATCATTAACAGTAGATGTTCAAATGATCACTGCTGTCCCCATTCATCCCCTTTGTTTTTGTTGTGATCCTTATGACAGGGTACGGTATTTTTTTGTTCTTCCCGAGCTTTGTCCTTTCAAGGCTCAGCCTCCCTCTCTGTTGGCAGGAAAGCTGTGAAAGGATTGGCACCCAAACTTGCCTTTTAGTCAGCTGAGCTCAGGTCAAGGTGCCAGACAGTTTGAACATGAAAAAGGTGCCCTGAAGCTTTGGAAGCTGGTCTACTGTTATATATTTGGTAGGATATAATCCCATATAGCTATGGCTATTGCTGCAGTGATCATTCGAACATTTACTGTTATGGCAAGGTTACCTAACACAACTGTACTGATGTCCTTCAAGGATGCATCTGCAGTCCTAACATATGGGTTGTCCTTCCTCAGGCAGCCCTTTGGTCGGCCGGATTCCAAAGTCTGGGTCTGGCCTCGGCTGATGTCGCACTTCACCCGACGTCATAGCTGCTGGGGTATAAAGGCATCAGCCGACGCCATTTTCCTCAGTCTTTCTTGCCGCGCGGTGCCAGAAGCAGAAGCTGTTCGCAAGTGCCGGTCGGTCAGATCTAGAGATTTCTACTACCGAAGACTTCTAAAAAAGCTAAGTACCCCGTTGGGGACTCTTTCTTGCCTCAGCCGATGTCAGACAAAGTAAATAATTGTTTAACTTGTGGGAAACAAATACCTCATAAGGATTTCCACTCTTACTGCCTTCCTTGCTTAGGGCCCAGATCCTTCAACCGACGGACACTTAGACGTCGGTCGGAGTTTGCAGAAGAGTTTTTTGGTCCCGCTTTTGCATATAAAATGCCGTCGGAGACTCCGACTACACAATTAGCTAAAAAGCGCAAGGAAAAGGACCGACACTCATGCCCGGTTTCGGCTGAAACCACGGTTAGGCCTACCGCGAGTGTCTCGGTTTCGGCTGAAACAGTCCTCGGTTCTCCCTTCGGCCGAAAGCATGCCTCCGATAACTGAGGCCACACAGGCCATGGCTGAATCGGCTACAGAAATTACTGCTGCAGAAGCAGGCACCCAGGATTTGTCAGACACTATTCCTTTAGACATCTCTACTCCTGCACGTGGGGCTGCTAGACCACCGGTTTCTATGTCTATCAAGGCATTTTCCAGGGCTAAAGCAGCCAAGGTTTCCAAGACCTTACCTACAAAAGCTCCCTCTCACAGGCCTACTTCTAGTTCCCAGATACTCAGCCTTGCTGAGGACCTTATTTCTTTGATCAGGGGATCCCAACCTCACCCAGACAGGGCCTCTCAACCCCCTACAGACAAGAGGCCTAGGACTGAACCCCCTGAACCTCTATCTTCAGACTATTCCTCGGATGGCTCTGATTTATCTGACCATCAGGAAGGCCCATATTCACCTTATGAGGATTCTGATGCAGAAGACTCCATTCCTTCTGCTTGTCCTCCTGAAGAATTTTCTTTTGGGGAAACCCTACACTCAATGAGGGAACACTTCCAATGGCAGGGCCAGGATTTTTCAGATTCAAGGAAAAGGCTAAGGACTTTTTTACACTTAGGCCTTTAGCCATACCTCCTGTACTATCAGTTGTTGATGATGCATATACTGATGCCAGTACTGCCCCTGATTCTCTTCCTCCGGCCCCTGCCAAGCCTGACAGATATTACAGGGTCCCGGACTCTCACTATCACTTGTATAAGGCTCATGTTGCAGACCCAGAAACCATTTCGCAGGGCCCTAAAGGTGTTGCAGCTGCCTCTGCCAAAAACCCTCTTCCCTCTGAAAGGGAATCTAGAGCATTAGAGAGATGGGGTAAAAGGGTTTATACATCTGCTACTCTTTCTGCCAGGGCCTTAAACTGTCAATTTCACATGATACAGTACCAGGAATTTTTGTTAGACCAGCTAAATAAAAAACTGTCCTCTCCTGAACCTATAGACCGTAAGTCCCTTCAGGATTTGGTACATAACTCTCAGCAGGTCAGTAATAATTTTTTAAAATGTGGCTATGATGCACTGGAGGCTTCTTTTAGATCAGCTATGACTGGAGCAGTGATTCGAAGGCATGCCTGGTTAAAAGAGCAATCCTTACCAGACCATGTTAAGTCAAAACTCCTAGATGCTCCTATGGAGAAACGAAGTTTGTTTGGCTCCCCTGCACAGGAGGTTCTAAAGAAAGTGGAAGAAAAAGCAAAATCTGTCCAAACAGTCAAGGATTTTTGCAGGTCCAACCTCCGAGGTTTAGCAGAAATTGGCCCTCAAAGAATTGGTCCTTTCCAGACACCTCCAGAGCACAGAGAGGCAGAAATAGACGCCAAGAGGCAGAAGTCAACCAAGAGGTGCCTACAGGGGTCGTCAATGGCAACCTGCCAACCAGAGAAGTGCTGCCACAGCTGCGACTACAACCACTTCCACAGGACAGACACAATGACTTGGCTCTGATTCCGCCTACCAGGGAACAACTGGAAGCACCCTTCGGCGGAAAGCTAGCTTTATTTTCAGAAAACTGGCATTGCATTACAGGAGACAAATGGACTTTACAAACAATAGACAAGGGCTACAGGTTTCACTTCCACACTCTACCAAAAAAGAGAGGAATGCCAAACCTTCCACCAAGCCAAAAAACAGAGGCTCTAAAACAAATCATCAGCTTACGAAGGATGAGAGCAATAGAAAAGGTACCATCTATGGAACAAGGCCAAGGATTTTACTCCAGACTATTCCTTGTACCAAGAAAAGAAAATCAATGGAGACCTATTCTCGACTTGTCCGCACTGAACACATACCTCATTGTTCCAGAATTCAAAATGCTGACCCTCCAGCAACTTCTTCCCATGTTGGGCAAGGAGTCCTGGCTGGTGACTCTAGATCTCAGAGGCATACCTGCACGTCCCTATACGACCAGATTGCAGAAGACACCTCAGATTTCTTGCAGGATCAGAGCATTTTCAATTCTCAGCATTGCCCTTTGGCTTATCTACTGCGCCCAGAGTATTCACGAAATGCCTTGCATCAGTAATTGCTCATTGCAGGCTTCAGGGAATTCAAATTTACCCATACCTGGACGACTGCCTAATACAAGCGGACAACAAGACAAAATTAATAAAGGATTTGGCCAATGTCATACAACTGTTGCAAGCCTTGGGATACACAGTCAACATTCAAAAGTCAAGGCTAGTGCCATCCCAAAGGATAACATTTTTGGGTGCAGAACTGGATACAACAACTCAGATGGCTTTTTTCACAGAGGAAAAACAAAAGCAACTACCAGTCTATTTCATGGCATTAACAACACAAACCCAGCTTACTGCAAGGAAAGTCCTGCAAGCCCTGGGCTACATGGCATCCTGCATAATATTGATCCTGCATGCCAGGCTGCATATGAGAAAGTTACAATGGTACCTAAGGAATGTATGGTCTCAACACAAGCACAGTCTAGAAGCCCAGATACCAATCATTCCATGCCTGAAAAAAGAATTCCTGTGGTGGGCTCAGGCCTGTCAGATAAACAGAGGATTGCCTTTCCACAAACCACATCCAAGCCAGACCATCACTACGGACGCCTCAGACCTAGGCTGGGGGGCACACATGGAAGACAAGTGTATACAAGGCCTATGGTCCCAAGACCAGCTGAATCTACACATAAATCTAAAAGAGATGCTGGCAGTGAAACGTGCAATCGAGGCATTCAGACCATTCCTCCAACAAGGACACCCGCTGATAAGGACGGACAATACCACAGTCATGTGGTACATCAACAAACAGGGAGGTACACACTCATACCCTCTATGCCGGATGGCAATGGACCTGTGGAATTTGGCCCTGAATCTCAACATTCAACTGCAGGTCAGATTTGTACCAGGAAAAGAAAATTCACTAGCAGACACCTTAAGCAGAACTACCACGGATGCTCACGAATGGATGCTGCATCCAGATATCTTCAAAACCATAACAAAGAAATGGGGAATGCCAGAGATAGACCTGTTCGCCTCCTCACACAACCACCAATTGAAGAAATTCTGCTCAAGAGTATACCACCCACTTGCCTGGAGGGTGGACTCTCTTTCAGCTGGAAGAACCTGACAGCATATGCATTTCCACCTCTTCCTTTGATGTACAAAGTACTACTGAAGATCAGAGAGGAACAGCCAAAGGTAATTCTGATAGCTCCAGACTGGCCAAGACAACATTGGTACCCGCTACTGAGAAGCATGTCTCGGGCACACTCATGGCCTCTACCTCTATGCCCCTTACTTCTAACGCAGAGCAACTACAAGACCCTGCATCCAAACTTGAAAACACTGCAGCTAACTGCTTGGAATATTGCATAAAACAAAATCAACCAGATTTATCTCAGAGGGTTAAGGACATTATCCTGGAGGCTCACAGACCCTCCACAAGGAAAACATATTCAGCCAAATGGAAAAGATTCCTCATTTGGAGTGCAGCAAAGGGAGAAAATGTCTCATTGGCAAACATAGCACACATCCTGGAATACTTAGCAGAACTGTTCCAGAATGGCCTGTCCTACTCCTCCATTAAGATTCATGCATCAGCAATTTCAGCAGAGTACAACATGGATCCTCCTGTCTTCTCTCATCCTCTACTCAGGCAGTTCTTGAGAGGAATCAAAAACGTAAAGCCTCCAAGGAAACCACCTCTGCCTGCATGGGATCTCAACTTTGTGCTGGAAAAATTAACACTTCCCCCTTTTGAACCAGCAGCAACAGCAGACTTACAGTTCTTATCTTGGAAAACTGCATTCCTGCTAGCAATCACTTCAGCAAGAAGGGTATCTGAGTTACAGGCATTAATGGCAGTACAGCCTTTCCTTATCTTCCATCAGGATAGAGCGTCTCTGAGAACCAATCCTACTTTTATGCCAAAGGTGGTCTCCAGGGTATCCTTGAACCAAGCTATACATTTACCTACATTCTTCCCCAACCCACAGAACAGGGGGGAAAGACTACTACACACCTTGGATGTGCACAGACAACTACGCTACTATCTGGACAGAACTAAGGCCAGCAGAAAAACTGAACAGCTTCTGATAGCATATGCAACAGGAGTGCAAGGAAAAGCAATTTCAAAACAGACAATCTCAAAATGGATAGGAAATTGCATTAGATTCTGCTACTCTTTTCATGGAAAGACGACTCATGAAAATATCAGGCCTCACTCCACAAGAGCTACAGCCACCACTACAGCTTTCCTACGAGGAGTGGCTACCAATGACATTTTAGAAGCTGCTACTTGGAGCTCCGTGCATACATTTGCCAAGCATTATAATCTTCCTTTATACTCCAGATCCCGAGCAGGTTTTGCAACTGCTGTTTTGCAAGGGATCTTAACTACACCATCATTATCTTAGTGCCTCCTCCCCCAGTTTGGCTATGGTATTCTACCCATATGTTAGGACTGCAGATGCATCCTTGAAGGACATAGTACAGTTTTGTACCTACCATAAATGTAGATGTCCGATAGGTATGCATCTGCAGTCAGGATTACCCACCCTCCTTCCCTCTGTGGTATTCCTAGGGTACTTACCCCTCTTTTAGCTAGCTGGGGGAATCTATTATGGTGTATTTGTTTGTATGTATATATGTATATATATTTTGCTCTCTACTGTTTGGAATTATCTGCATTTATCCAAATTTAGCCTTCCTAGAGGGCACCTGGCATCTGGGGCAAGAAACACTGAGGAAAATGGCATCGGCTGATGCCTTTATACCCCAGCAGCTATGACGTCGGGTGAAGTGCGACATCAGCCGAGGCCAGACCCAGACTTTGGAATCCGGCCGACCGAAGGGCTGCCTGAGGCAGGACAACCCATATGTTAGGACTGCAGATGCATACCTATCGGACATCTACATTTATGGTAGGTACAAAACTGTACTTTTTGCATTAGCATGCATTTTATGAAGGATATCAACTCTGAAACTTGAGTGTCTGTCTTATTGTATAGTGTTTTCAGTCCTCATTTTTTGTCAGAAAACCATGGATGTTATGAGGAGGCAAAACATTTGGACATTCGGCAAAATTCTGAACAGTTTAGCAGTATATGGCAGTGGCCCTCAGCTTCCTGTATTTAGCAGTCTGCCCCACTAGAAGCAGCTTACATAGTCGGTTCTAACTTCTGATAGCTTGGTATTCTGCCCTGCACCTTCTTCCTTCTGCACCATTGCTTGATTGGCTATTTCTGCCAGGTTAGGTGAGAATGACTTTTGGACAGTATACCACAACTGTTATTGCACTGTCTCATGAATTATGTCTCTTAAGATGAGTAGTTGTATGGATTTCATTTTGGGATTTTTGCCCTCTTATTCCACACGGAGCTGTATTGCCAGTTTTTATTACCCAGCTTGTTTTTTCTTGTCTGGAAATATGAGGCTCCATCATTCTTACCTTTCTCAGTGATGGGCTATTTAAACCATCTTTGAATGAGATGAGGATTACTTCCAAACTGGGTAATTACACAACTGTTTTAAACCTCTATTTGGGAGTAAGGTTCTTGTATTTCTTCAACTTGAATCCTCTGAGTGATAATGGCATTGGTGATCCTCTGTAGCATACACCTTGTGATGTCCTTCCTTATCTCTGTTGCAGTATTCTTTACAAATGGGATATTTTGCTGAAGATAGCCAAATGTTAGGCCAGCATTCCAAAGCCTTACCTCCTTCCCGACACTGTTCATTAGACATACTGCATGTCCTATGTCTAAGGTGCAAGATACACGAGTAAGATGTGAACATCTAATCCTCTCAACTTTTGCAACCAGTTGCAACCCTACTTTTTGAATTCATTCTGCATGTCATTCATTGCGCTGCTTCATCTGCAGACCCTTCAAAAGGTAAGTGCCCATTGGGTTCTCTTCCTTCCTTTTTTTCCTTTGGGTGCATTACCTTTTACATGTCGTCCAGGAAGGGGAAAATGTGTATGTGTGGAAGGCAGATTTGACATAAGGATGGACCAACCTGTACCTTGTAGGAGCGGTGTGAGATTTGCCAAGCGTTTGTACCAAAGCCCCCTACGCAGCTGTCTTCCATTTTTAAACAGCAATTGAAACTTCTGGCTAAGGAAGCCATGGCTTCTGAATCCACCCGCCCCAACATTCAGCCACCCCTTAAGAAAAAACTTTATTAATTTATTTTATATTTGATTACCTGTGTGGTCTGACTGGGCAGTCAGGTGCCCGTTTTCTGCAGAGGCCCGGGGAGAAAAGCTCCACATATATGATCGTAAAAAATACAAAAACTCCACATATATGATAAAAATACAAAAGTCAGAGATGAGTACAAATTAACAGAGCAAACAATAGTACATTATAGCATAGTATGATGAGTAATTACAGAGATGTACAATATATAGAGTGTACAGTAGTAAAACAGAAAATATAATGTATTTGAATAAGAAAGTGCAGTAATGTATACAGTTATATACATACATTTAAAAATACAATTCATTATGGTAGTTCTTTTCTGTTTTTTCTGTGTTTGACCTTTGAATAGTGCCAGAGGAAGTTTTATCTGAATGGTGGTAATAGGGCTAATCATGGTCAGTGCAGGAACATTGCCAGATAAGATTGAGGTGGGCTTTTAATTAGGTTTTTAATGATGGGACTGCTGTTTTGCAATCTGATATCTGGTGGAAGATAATTCCAGATTTAACAACTATGTAGGAGTAGAGGGATTCAGCAGCACTGTCTACACTTAGCTACTTCAAGAAGGGCTTTATTTTTGGATCTTAGTTGGTGAGCAGAATTGTGATGGTTGTGTAAGCCTGAGAGATCAAGAATCTTGTTTGGGTGGTACTGCAAGTAATGAGCCATGGTGAGTTGGTTATAGTTTAGTAAGTTGGCGAGTTCTAGCTAACCTGATTGTTTTAATGAGTGACACTGGTGGGAGCAGAAATTGGAGCTGGTTGCGAATCTAGCTATTTTGTTATAGCACATGGACAATTTGTGTAGTCTGTCATAAGGTTTGTTAATACAGGGATGCATAAAGCAATGTAGAGAGAAGGTGAGTTCTGGCTATAGTAATTTTGGTGTTTTTGGTTAGTTTTTGCAGCAGTATAGGGTACTAAGTTTTTATGGACTTTGGATATGGTTTGTGCTATTTGTTTGTCAAACTTTAGGTTTTGGGCAAGTATTACACCAAGAAGTTTAGCTTCTGATACTGGGGAGGTTATGTGTTATTGGCAGAATTGATAGAGAGAAGAGCAAAAGAGTCAATAGTTTTGGTAGAGTGGAAAAGCATAAGTTGGGTCTATTTGGGGTCAAGAGTTTTTTAACCAGTTTTCAATATTGGAGAAGGCCTCTTGGGTTTTAGTCTGGAGTGTTTGGAGTGTGGGGGCTGAGCAGATCTGTGTAGTATCATCTGCATATTAGACTATTGTATCTTGCTGGGTGGCTGTATGGAGGGTGTTTATAAATATGTTAAATAGTAGGGGTCCCAGTATGGATCCTTGTGATACACCTACTGTTACTGGGAGAAGGGGGGAGAGGAAATTATGTCATTTAACTGCTTGTTGGCAGTTGGATAAGGTAGTCTTGAAACCAGAGCAACTAGGAGTTGTTTAGGTTGAGTTCGGCTAAGACAGTGAGTAGTTTGCTGTGGGATACTGTATCAAATGCTTTGGACAGATCAAGGAAGGTGGCAGACACTAGGTTTCCTTGGTTCCTGTATTGATTGAGAGTGTAGATATTTCTCCAAATGGGTCTCTCTTTTTTGAGGGGGGTTTCTATTCCTTTTGCTTAGTTTCCTAATTTTCTCTAATTTTTGGGGGGGTCATCAGTAAATTGCTTATTTTGTGGTTTTCTTTTATATCCATCTGTGTAGCTTTTAAGTTTCTCTGCCTGTGCTGTTATCTGTAGTTTATTATTTGCAGCAGAGTATGACAGATCCTGGTCTGTTCTGATACTATGCATTGCTTATGTCACTTCCATCTTCCTAAGCATTTTTTGATCTACTCCCTTTTCTGTACTCTTCTAACAGTGACGCATCCAATCTTAAATGCTTCATAGTTTTCTCTATTCGATGCTTCCATGATGGCGTTAAATTTTTCCATTTCTCTTATTGTGCTGCATTTTTGTGGTATGACTACCTGTTATTAATTTAGCAAACCAGTAATATATCCTATTTACTTCTATTGTATCACATGAATTTCTGTTAATGGTCTTGATTGTCATGTTCATCTGTGTTACCAAACATCTAACATTTTGGGTCTTACTGACATTCTGTCATCAGGCTCTTTCTTCAGTCTTAACATGTCTATCCATCTTTATAAAATCAAGCAACTCTTGCTTTAGATCACTTTCTTCTAAACTGAGGGCAAATTCTTTGTTCTCAATTTCCTGCAGGCATTCCACAGAAACTTCCAGGACATCTTTTTGTGAAGTGTTCTCTTCTCTCTTCAGCTACATCCTGTGTCATGTGTTGCTCTTTCGTATGGGAATTCAATGGCTTATCACTGCGCAGCACTGTGTCAGAGTTGCCACTGTTTCCTGCTTCTTCTTTTGTTGTACAACTCCAACTGAACTTTTATACTGGTTGCCTACAGAAGGCTCCAGAGTATCTTCATGTAGCAAGTGATCAGATGCCTTCCATTCAACCTGCTTCTCCTTAATTTGGAGACTCGTTGTTCCATCATGCTGTGGCATTACCAAAAATGGATTTTCTACACTAATACTTCACTCCGCAGGTAATCCATAACTTCAGTTTCTATTTCTTTAACTTCTCCATTACAAATCCACTTTTCTACTTCCCCCATTGTTATTTTTTTAACTGTAAAAATGTTCCATATCAGGATGCCTTTGCCTGTATTTCTTTTCAACTACCTTTGGTGCCATTATTTTTGCATTGATAAGTTTTGCTTTCTCCTTTGCATAAATTTTGCACCATTTTAAATCCCTTTTTCTTTCCCATGTCCATATTTCTTATTCAGATGCCTCCCACTCCACTTCTTTTTCCTTATTTTTGCGACTCATTTTTCCATCATGCTGTAACATAACCAGTGTTAAGACTTTCTACACTAAATCCTTCACTTTGCAGGTGTTTCACAACTTCAGCTTCTACTAGTTTAACTTATACTTTACTAATATTCTGTTCTACGTTCCCCTTTTGTGATCTTACTTTTTGTACTGTGAAATGTTACGTATCTGCGTGCCTTTGCCTATATTTCTCTTCAAATATCTTTGGAGCTGCTTTATTTGTATTGCTTAGCTTGGCTTTCTCATTTTCTTAAATACTGCACCATATCAGATCTCTCTTTCCGTCCCATGTCCATGTTCCTTTTATTTTTATTTTTTTATATATATACCTTTCAAAAATCTCTAGGTTTTGTTCTTTATATTTTCACACTTCCTCAGTCACTTTTTTTCCAAACAGACCAAAGTTTCTTGGTCTGTATATTGTTTTTCATTGACATACTGAATCTTGTGCTGTCTGTCCTCCTCCAGACATCTCCATTAGCTTAGATGAAGAAGGCAGGGGCCATCAGGTTCTAACATTAGTCAGAAGCTTCTTTTGTGACTCAGTTGGAGGCTTTTATGGAGCTGTCTACTCACATGTCCACTGAGGTTGTACCAATGTCTGATGTAGATCAGGAAGGTTAGCTAAGGCTGATCCTATCAGAGAGGCCTAGGGAGATTTTCCCAGATTCTTCTAAAGGATGAAGTCCTTTATTCACTTATTGAAATCAGACAAGGGTCTGAGCTCCCTACGTTAGTTAGGGTTAATGTTCCTTTGAAGAAGAAACAGAAGACCAGACATGTTGCTTGTGTAGCTAAGGATCCACACGGTGACAGGATTTCACTCGGGGTGTTTTCAAAGTTCTTATGGCATTCAAGTTTCTTCTTCTATTCCCCTTTCCTCTACTCCTTGTCCATGTCCTCAGGACTTTGATTCCTCTGAGGAGAATATGGAGTTAGATTCTGTGGAGTGGTCATTGGCTTACTCCTCTCAAATTCATTCCCCTCTTACTTTTTGCTCTAAGGAGGAGGATTCCCTTTTTTCTTGATTTCCCCAATTGTAGAATTGTCTTTTACAGGTGCCATAGTATGGGTGATGGAGCATCTTAAATTTGATTTATCTTAGATTTTTGATATCCAGAAGTGGTACTATAAACTTTTGCAGATTGATTCACCCCAGCCTTCTGCAGTCCCTCCAGCCTTGGATACTGTTTTAGACGCCTTTTTTTCTGCTTCCCAGATACCTAACTCCCGGCCTCCTACTCCAAGGAAACCTGACAGGTTCTTTAAAGTTCCTGAAATGCAGAAGTTTTCTCGCCTCTTCTGACACTGCTCTGATTTCCCTGGGTACTAATATGCCTCCTAAATTGCTGTTCTTTTCTAAATGTTTACCTTTTGATAAGGACAGTTGAGCTATGGACTGGTGTGGATAAATGTGTGTACTTCTGCAACCTTAGCTTTCAGAGAAATGTCCTACTAGACCCGCATGACTAGATATGTGCTGGCTTTTCTTTCTTAACTTGGTGGTCTGCCTGATGTGCTTGATTCAGAAGCTAAGATGTTAAGTTGTCTATCTCGCCTTCATTCTTGCTGGTTGGGTTCGGAGCCCATCTTCGGCTCTGACTCGGCCATCTTCTAAAGCTCGAGAGCTACATACTGGCTCGAGGTCTCCCCATATCCCATGATGCCTGGTGCTAGAAACCCTGATCTCATTTGCCGCTTCAGCTGTGAGGTTGCTGTGCTGGCTCAGGTCATATAAAACTTTTATATTGTGTATTTTTCTGTTTTAAACTAGTCAAAATTTAGCTAGAAGTTATCGTTAGAATAGATTTTGATAGTCGTAGTGTGTTCGTGTCTGTATCCTTGTTTTTTCCTCAGAAACCTTTAGTCTTTTAGAGAGTTCCCCTCCCCCCTTCTCTCTCTTAAGGTTTTCCATTTAAGTTAGAGGATTACCTTATTTCTAAAAGGTGTCCATTTGTTAGAGGATAACCTTTTTTTCTTCCCTTCTCTTTAAAAAAAAAAAAAAAAAAAAAAGTTAGCTTTGCTATAGTTCAGTATAGTTTTTTGTAATGTAGTGCTTCTGGTAACGGTCAGTTTTTTACTGTAGTTTGTTACCTTAATTGTTTTGTGTGTGTTTTTCCTTGGAACTTTCTTTTGTTAGGATGTCCAAGGATCCTAAGCCATCCGGATTCAAGAAGTGTGACTCATGTTGTCAGAAGATGTCTCTGAGAGATGGTCACACTTCTTGTGTTTATTGTCTGGGTGCCATGCACCTGCAGGACTCTTGTTCAGTTTGCCATGCGTTCAGTCCAAGAGTCCTGCAGGAGCGCAAAAACAAATTGATCTTGAGGGGTCTACTTAAACCCCAAGATTCACCGGCGAAGGCTCAGCCCGTGAAGTCTTCTAGGCCACCTAAACCTTCGGCTCTCAGTTCGGAGCCGTCGTTGGGTGAAGCCATACCTTCCATCTCGGCTCCGGCTGGAACCAATGTTCCTCCCTCCCAGTCGGCTCTGACACATTCTTCGGAGCCATCTGAGAGTCGAAAAAGGTCAAGGTCCCCTTCCTTGGAGTCTATACGTTCGGCTCCAAAATCGCCTCTGCTCCAGTCAGAGCGTAGTCACCGCTCATCACACTCTTCTCGGTCCTCAAGACTTTCGGACCATGACTTGGAAAGAGTGGTCAGTAGGCTGCTAAAATCGCAGGCCCTAGCCAAAATGTTATCCAGTCCCCCTCATCAGACATCTGCTCCGTCCATCACTATAGAAATTCCTCCTCTGACTGATCCTTTGAGCTCGGAGCCGGAGTTTGTTGGGGTTCGAGTTGTGGAACCATCTGCTCCGATACCTTCTCCTTCGGTTCCGTCGTCGGCTCCATATCCCTTCCATGGTACTGACCTTGGAAGGATCTGGGCGCCAAGACTCCCTGGTTGGCTCCGAGGGGACGAGTGGCATCAGACCCTTGTCTGACCCCGCTCTCCCTCTCGGTGCTTCGGCGCAGGTGAGCTCGGCTCCCACATCTGCGTCTGAGCCATCTCCCTCGGTGCGGGGAGGGTTTCTGGTTTCTTTGGAGCCTGAGCCTTCTCTGCATCCAGGCAGGGACGCCTTCGAGGTGATGGAGTGTACTGGCCCCAGAGTCAGTCCCACGATCGAGCCCATCAGTTCTTCCCCTAGGGTGCCTGCGTCAGCCTCTGCCCCTCTTCCAGACCCCAAGCGGTGGGGATCCAGCGCTCTAGGACACCCCTTTGTGTGTATCCTCCTATTCCGAGGCCTCCCCTGATCTTTCAAAGGAGCCACCTTACAAGAGGAAATGCAAGAGGAAGCATGTTGACTCCCCCGAGTCTGTCACATCGGATACCAACTTAGAGGAGTCGGAAGGGTCCTCAAGATCCCCCTCTGAAGAGGTCTCCTTCTCAGACATCCTTGAGATGCTACAGAGGGGAAACTGGACTACCCTAAGCCCTTCCGAGGATGTCGGTATTCCTGGATGCGTTTGGATCCCGGCCTTCCACCTCCTAGGTGTCTCCGCCTTTCGACTCACTGATGTCTGGGGTGGCTCGGAAGGCGTGGACGGCTCCAGACATAGTGGAACCGACCCCTAGAAGACCTGCCAAGTTCATTACTGCCCCGCAGGACAAACAGTTCTTGACCAAGGGTGTCCCTGTTGATGCCATGGTGGTAGCAGCGGCCCCAAAGAAGGAGTTGGCTGAAACTTCATCTGTCCATCCCCTTAACAAGGAGTCCAGGATGATGGACAGATATGGGAAGCGGATGTTCTCTTCAGCGACCTTTTCCATGCGGTCCCTGAATTACCTCTGCCACTTTACCCATCTTCAGAGGGATCTCCTGAAAGAGCTTGGAGATACCCTCCAAGATCCATCAGCTTAGGGGGCCCAGGCTAAGGCAGCCTCCCAGCTGGCGACTCTTAATTCATTGGTAAACTCCTCCATGAGGCTCATTTCGTATGCAGCCGATGGTGTGACTAGAGCCGCTGGCACAGGCGTGGGCCCTAAGGAGGCACGCTTGGATGCAGCTATTTAACTTTGCGGAACCTTTCAGAGCGTCTTTCACCAACACCCCTTTCGATGGTTCCTCTCTCTTCGGATCACAGGTGAAAGATACCCTTACCAGGTGTGAGCAGGAAGGCAAGACTCATAGGAGTCTGTTTTTCCACTCCTTCCAGACCATATCCTAAGGGTCAGAAGAGTGGAAAGATGTGGTTCCGAAAATCCCAAGGAGCCTTGCCGGACACACGTGGTGAGTTTCCCTCCAGGGGCAGAAGAGGGAACAATAACAGATGCCACCCTTGTGGCAGAGGGGGTCCGCAAAACCAGGGCAGCAGAGAATCCTTCTCTGACAAGCCCTTCCAGCATCCCTGAAGGGGTGCCTGGCTGCTCACCTCTGGAGGCAGGCGGGGGAAGATTATTGGAGTACCCAAGAGCCTGGCAAGATATAACACAAGACAAATGGGTACAGTCCGTTATATCCGGAGGCTACAGAATTCCCTTCGTTCACACTCCTTTATTGTCAAACAAGTCCCTTCCAGATGTTCCACCCAATCTAAGGGATCAAGCAGTTCAGGAAGTTTCAAAACTGCTAAGAAAAAGGGCCATCCAGCAAGTCCCAGCAGACCAGCAAGGATCCGGAATTTACTCAAGGTTCTTTTTGGTACCAAAAAAGACAGGGGACTGGAGACCCATTTTGGATCTCAGCAGACTAAACCGGTCTGTACAAAGAACGAAGTTTCGGATGGTCACGCTTCAGTCCATTTTGCCCTTCCTGGGTCCGGACAGTTGGATGTGCTCCATAGATCTTCAGGATGCATACTACCATATCAAAATGGACAGGCACTCCAGAAGATTCCTACGCTTCTGGCTGGGAGCTAGCCATTATCAGTTCAGAGCTCTGCCCTTTGGTCTCACCACAGCCCCCAGGATGTTCACCAAATGTATGGCAGTAGTTACCGCTCACCTGAGACTGCAAGGATTCCAGGTGTTTCTGTATCTAGACGACTGGCTCTTCACTGCTACCAACAGGCATCACCTTCTGCAAGCCAGAGACTATACTATCCAGACGTGCTCCAGACGAGGTATCACTATAAATTTCGAAAAATCTGCCTTGTCAGCCTATCATCTTTATAGGCGCAAACTTAAATACAAGGGACAGCTCAGCCAGCCTTCCACCAGACAGGGTGTTAGCCATTCAGCAGAATATCCAACTCGTGTTACAATGCAAAAGAATTCAAGCCAGGTTTGTCCTTCAAACCCTGGGTCTCATGCAATGGCGGCTGGTGACTTCAAATCAAAGGGGGGCTGCAGGAGATAGCTGAATGGGTGGGGTCAATGGGAAGGGGTGTGGCCAACTAGAAAGGGGAGGGGCTATGCTCAAAACCACAGAAACTAACTTTAATTAAATATGCTGCCCTGGGTGCCAAACCCTCATTATGAGAGTCCAATCAAGACAAACGAAGTATAAAAGAATAAACATATTTCAATGCATTGGCTGCATGACAGCTTACTTACTATCTAGATGGAAACGAAAAGGTTGTGAGGCATGAAAAAATAAATTACTTTTAAATACATTACTGGAATGCCAGTCAAAATCAAGTATAAGAAAAACAAGCAGCACTCAACTCAAACTGCTTCTCCTTGCACTGCAGTTCTAATTATAATTTATATTCAGCTTTATTAAAGTACCAAGTGACATGCTGAAAGTAGCAATCTCTGTGATGCCCTCACTTGTAAAAAATATTTCTTATCCAAAAAAGACCTGCTGCCTGACATCTACCTACTTGTTTCATGGGGAAAACATGATCAAAGTAAAAAATGAAAAGCAAACAAGAAACAAGTTCAAGATACATTGCTTAAAGGATTACTGTACAGGTTATGGACCACACATGAATGGCATTCTGTTTAGTTTACGGGTAAAGCCCTCAGAGATCACTGGAAGTCAACAAGTGTAATGAGCTTCTTAAAATAATGTAATCCTGTCCTTTATTACAAATACTGTCATATGCATTTCAATACCCAACGCTTATACATTATCTAGTTAAGTATTCTCTGCATGGCAACAACAAAAAGGCTTTCAATGTTGGCAATTCTTTAACAGTATGCTTATTAAAGCTGACTTGCTTGTTATGATCTCAGACAAGCTTACCTGATGGTCATTAAAGCACTGCTACTTAAAACACAGAGCAACAGGCACTTTGAGTAATAAGCATAAATCAACAGTACAAAAATATGACAGAAACCAGACCATTCTGCAAAATCAAGAACAGATGAAAACCCGCTGTAGTACTTGTGTCTACCTTGGATGGGGGGATACCCTGCACATTTACACTGCATAACTGCTCCTTGCCTTGCTTGGATACATCCAGAGTCACTACATGGGGGAGTGGGGTGCAACAAGTATGTCACAATTTGAAATGTCTCTGGCTGATTGTGATGGCCGTGACACATTTGTCATACCTCTCAACCTCAGAGCAAGAAATCTGGACAAAGCCATACATAGAAGTGGGACAAAGGCCCAAAAATAAGGACAATTTTTAAATATTGCTCTTATAAACTTAGAAAGATAAATAGAATAGTAGGTCTTGCATTAGTATGAATTTTCTGAAGGATATGAAATCTGAAACTCAAATGTCTCATTATTTTCTAACTTCAGTCTTTAATGATTTACCACTAATTTGCCAAAAAAAAAAAACCACAATTTTATGAAAAATGGACCAAAAATGTGATGCAAAAATATAAAATAGCCACACAATACAGCTGGGAACCTGTCAAAGAAGGGACACTTTTTTAATATTAGTACTGCTAACTTGAGCAGCTGACAAAATAAAAGAATCTACATGCATTTCTGAAATAAAAGTAATCTATAACTCTGATTATTACAGTTATTTCTTAATTGTAAACCCTCCGTGTTTTCTTCCAAAATTGTTATTTTGCGGAGGGATTATTAGGGGAAGAGCAAACATTTTGAGCCAAATTCGGGGACAGTTGAGAGGTTTAGCTATGCCTAATTCTATAAAGCAATTTATTTGCATGCACCTCTCAACCTGTTAATGCAATAAATCTGGACAAGGCCAAATATATTGGGGGAACATATAAACAGTACTAAAAATTGTTCTTGTATAAACTAAGACTGTTGATAGAATAACAGGTCTTACTTTCGCATGCTTTTTTCTGAAGGTTATATATAGTAACTTTATTCCTAAATGATTTTCCAGAAAACCAAATTTTATGAGGAACAAACCAAAAATAAGAAGCAAAAATCTATTCATTCTGTGAAAATCTGGACAGTTGGGAGGTATAGCTCAGCTGGGGCTGTCTGAGTTTGCCGCCCTTCCCCCTCACAAAATCATGGTCGAATGGAGCCCTCCCCCCTGCAGCCATTCCAATAATCCATTACTTGGCTATATGCAAACTGCTTTACTTCTATGATGATTTGGATTTCATTTGAAAATTTTATTTTGCATTTTACAGCACAAACACTAAGACATCTGCTAAACAAAGCAATGCAGTGTCACAATGAAAACAGGCTTAGCATTAAAACTTCTCTGCCCTTGAAACTCACATTCAATGAAACAGCATTGAAACCCACATTCAAAGAAAATACATTTTGCCAGTGGCTGTTTTCAAATCATAGGCCCCTTGCACATGAAACATACATGTGCTCTTTGATGCACCTTTCCTGATTGTACTAAATTATATTCCTTGTACAATACAGTACAATTGTTAGACGGCATTTTAAATTTATTGTTTTGAACATTTTTCCAGTAAACAATGAAACAAAATGCATGCAGCAATGATAGAACTACCCAATTCAGAACATTTCCCATCATAAAAGTCTACTCAACCTTCTACAGTCCACCAGTATCAGTAAATATGCACAATCTCTGAAGTAGTAAAAGTCATCTAAATAATTCCACATTAAAGAAATCTGTAACAATGAAGAGGTTGCTGCTAGCAAACAACTTTATATGTCATTGTTTATTCATCTACAAATAAAGTGCCTGTTGCCCTTGAGGAATAAATTGCCTGTGTTGCATGCATTAAAAAAAATGATAAGCTAGTAATATCGCAATAGGGACTGTATGGCAAACTGATAACAGGTTCATAGTTACTACTCTAGGTATCTTTGCCAAAAAGGACTGCAGCATCCACCCACATTACAGTATCAGTAATGCATCTATCTACTGTGGGAGTAGAACCCACAGCCTTCTGCATCAAAAGCAAGTACACTACCTGTTGTGCTATTAACAATGCAAGCAGGCTCAGAATAAGCAGCACTAAAGTTTTGTTCCCCTGCAGCTGTCAGCTCCTTGTAAAATCTACTCGACACGCAGTTGTATCTCTGAACTTTGCAGCACAAGAAATCTGGAAAAAGCCGACATTTACTGGGGGGGACAAAAGCCCAAAAACCAGGGACACATTTTAAACATTGCTTGTATAATATTGGAAAGTTGCCAGAATAAAATGCTGTGCTACCACCATACATTTCACTGCCACGTCTTTATCCCAGGGGACCCTGTGCAAAACAGTCAGAGAAACATACCACTATAGACAGGAAGACTAACTTAAATGGCTACCATTTAGTGAATTCTGTTCTCACTATAGCTGTCAACCTCTTGGCACAAAACACCTGAACAAAGCAAATAATGGGGGAATACAGCCCCCAAACATATTCAGTGAATTCAGTTCTCACTATAGCTCTCAACCTCTTAGCAAAAAACATGTGGACAAAGCCAGTAATGGGGGAATGCAGCCCCCAAACATTCAATAAATTCAGTTCTCACCATAGGTAACTCTCAACCTTAGCACAAAATACCTGGACAAAGCCAATAATGGGGGAATACAGTCCCAAAAATAGGGACAAATTTCAAATATCCATGTTATAAACTTAGACAACTGCTAGAGTAAACAGTTGTGTGTTACCATGTACTTTCTGAAGAATATGAAGTCTGAAATTCAAATGCCTGTTATTTTTAAACATTCAACCAAGAAAGTAGTCAGAGTTGAAACAATAGACCATTTTCACCAGAGCAGGGAGAAATGCCTGACACATCTTTGTAAGATGGGAGGACATGCAGACACCACACAGAAGGAACCCCAGCCAAGAATCAAACCAGAGAACCTGTAGCTGTTAGGCAGCAATGCTACCAGTGCACCACTGACTTTGCAAGAAAAAATGTAGATACAGAAACCACAGATTTTATGAGGAACAGAACAAATATGAGGCAAAAATCTGCAATTTTTTTTCGAAATGGTGGTGGATAGGGAATTCATGTCCTTGCCACCTGTATCCAAGGTATAGGGTTCAAGCCTGAGTATCTCTACCCACCACCATTTGTTACCTCTAGCCACCAGTATATAGTAACTGGGACATTTCATACATGCACACCTCTCAACTTCTTATTGCAAGAAATCTGGGCACTTTTTATTGCAGGAAATCTGGGCAAAGCCTAAAATAATGGGTGTACAAAAGCCGGAAAACAGGGACAAATTTTAAATATTGCTCTTATAAGCTTATAAAGTTGCTAGAATAACATGATTTGTGTTATTATGCAATTTTTCTGAAGGATATAAAGTCTGAAACTCAAATGCATGTCATTATTTAGTGACTTCAATCCTCAGTGTTTTGCCAAAAAACCACAAATTTTATGTGATACTTAAAAACCAAGAATAAGAGGCAAACATTCTGGACATTCTGTGAAATTCTGAGAGGTATGCCAGACAAACTCATGCATGGTTTTAACTGGGTAGCTCCACTAAAACCTTTCAGATGTTTTATATGGGTGGCCACAGTGGCAGAATAACAAAACTAAATATGACATCCACATTTCCCATAGATTTTAAAACAAACACTTGGCTGTTGGTGGTTTGCACAAATACACCAGACTGCATGCTAGAATGTCTGTACAACTTTATTTAGAAGTCAAGGGTAAAATTGTAACCTTAGGTTCTTTCTACAGCTGTAAGATTGTGTCAAATAGGCATGATTCTATTGGAATGAGCAATTTAAAAACCTTTCCGAACTCTCCTAGTGGTCCTGAAAAGATTTTTTTTTCTTGTGGCCATCAGAGTATAATTTTAGCTAAGCAACACAAGGCAATTACTATTATTAAATGGCTTCAGAAAGTGTCTTCCTATTGAAGTTATGCCCCAAAATTACAATTACAAAGTACTTCATGCAAGAAGTATTTAAATCTGTAAGGTTCTGACTAGACAGCACAATATGAATGCATCTTATGTATATTATTAAACATTTCTTTTTCTCACAAAACAACAAACCCATCACACCATCACATACTATGCCAACCTCAAACTTCACCTGTCTACAGAGAACAATCAAGTACACACAAATTACTGAACGTTAAACCATTTAAGGTAATGCTGCCTTTCGGTACAATATATATTTTTGCTGACGATAGATATTAACATATTAGACATTAATAACCCTTAATTCCCCCAAGACACACACACACACACACACACACACACACACACACACACACACACACACACACACACACACACACACACTAGATCAGCGTCCTCCAAGGAAGCGATCAGCTCCACACACACCCTAGATCAGCATCTTAGCTCCTTCACACACTCCCAGCCAAAGTAAACAACTAGATCAGTGACCTCCTACCAGCCCATGGAAGATCCGATCAGCGACCCGGAACACCAGCGATGCGATCAGTTCCTTCAGCCCAAATCCACACACACACTCCTACCAGCGATCAGCTCCTTCACACACTCCTACCAGCCAACTAGATCAGCGACCTCCTACCAGCCCAAGGAAGATCAGTGATGCGATCAGCTCCTTCAGCCCAAATCCAAATGAGAACACCAGCGATCAGCGACCCGGTACTAACCAGCCCAAGTAAACAACCAAACGAAGCAATCAGCGACCCGGAACACCAGCGATGCGATCAGCTCCTTCAGCCCAAGCCCAAGTAAACAACCAGATGAAGCAATCCACACACACCCTTTGCTCCTTCACCTACCAGGAGACTGAAGCCCGCTCACTGTCTTGTAAGTCCTGCGAGAGCAGCTCAGTCCTCTCATTGGCTCTGACTGCGGCTGATGCAGTCCGGAGCTCCTCTGTGTGGTGCGGTCATCACTGCACAGAATCCTGGTATCTCACAGCAATGATTGCTGGGTACCTGTTTGTCCCTATCCGGACTGCTGATAAAGCAGTCTGGAGGAGGATCAGGGCTTGTGAATTTTTTGTTTAACAGATATTTTTGTGTTTTTTTCTAGGTGGGAGGGCTGCAGTCCGGCAGTCCGATAGGACGAGCCGCCCCTGGTCTCATGGCAGCAGCAATCATACTCGTCCCTCTGGCATGTTTTCACATGAGGATCCTCCAATGGCTTCTTTTTACCCAATGGTCCTTCCAGCAGCTTCCCATGTCTCACATGATTATCATCACAGAAGCATACAAAAAGCACCTTGCATGGTGGATAGTTCCTATGGGCAGACCATTTGTACTTCCCCCTCCATTTGCTACGGTGACCACGGATGCCTCCCTTATCGGGGGGGGGGCATTATCAGGGCAGAACAGTCTAGGGTACATGGCAACCTCAAGAGTACCATCTGCACATAAACGTCTTGGAGATGAGGGCTGTGCTTTTAGTGTTGCAAGCTCTTCAGGACTCTCTTCCTACCGTGACAATTGCAATTCAAACGGACAATATGTCAGTCGTATGGTACATCAACAAGCAGGGCGGAACAAGGTCCTACCCCCTATGTCGAGAAGCACTCAGACTCTGGCAATGGGCGATCTCTTCCCAATGGTTTCTGACCGCAACGCACATCCCTGGGAAATCCAATGTCATAGCAGACAGGCTGAGCAGAGCTATTCTCATGCCTCACGAGTGGTCTCTGAATCAAGCAGTAGCGGACAAAATCTTCCGCAAATGGGGACAACCTTGCTGTGACCTCTTTGCTACTCCCTTCAACAGCAAATGCAGCAACTTCTTCTCTCTTCTACCACATCCAGAGCATTCCCCCAGAGACGCTGTAGTCCACGATTGGCCTCAGGGACTCCTGTACGCTTTCCCTCCCTTTCCCCTAATTCCCAAGCTGATTCAGAAAGCTACCGTATTGGGTTGCAGAATGATCTTCATTGCTCCGTACTGGCCTTGACAAATATGGTTTCGGTTTCTTCATCATCATCTTGTCGAGCAGCCTTGGACTCTGGACTCAGCTCCAGACCACCTGATCCATCAGTCGGGTGGGCTGCATCATTCCCTACGATCTCTCAACCTCACAGCTTGGTTGCTCCACTTCCAACCCTAGCCAGGCTTCCTGATATCTCCCAATTGGTGCGTGAAATCATTTTATCATTGCACAAGTCTACCACTAGAAAAACTTACGTTAGTAAGTGGAAATGTTTTTCTTCCTGGGCAGAGGCCAAGAATATAGACCCCTTTTCAGCTCCTGTTCACCACATCCTGGAATTTCTTGCGGAGCTCTTTCATTCTGGGTCCGCTTCCGCTACAATTAGAGTGCAGTTAGCCGCAATTTCAAATTTTCACATTGGCCTTTCAGAAAGTAGCATAATGTCTCATAAGCTTTCTAAGGCCTTCCTCAAAGGAACCACTCTGCTCAGGCCCCCGATTAGGGATCCTCCACCACCGTGGGATCTGAATTTGATTCTATCCTCTGTAATTTTGCCACCCTTCGAACCTGCAGCTTCCTGTCCTTTGAAGTTATTATCTTGGAAAACGCTTTTTCTGGTAGCAGTTACTTCAGCGAGAAGAGTTTTCGAACTGCAGGCGCTTTGTATACGTCCCCCATACCTAGTGTTCCACAAAGACAGGATTGCTCTTAGGACTTAACCCTTCCTTCCTTCCTAAGGTCTCTTCTGAGAATAATTTGAACCAGTCCATTGACCTTCCTGTATTTTTTCCTAACCATTCCAACAGGGCAGAATATAAATTACATCAATTAGATGTTCACAGGCAACTGCGCTTTTACTTGCATAGGACCAAGGACTTCAGAAAATCGGATCAGCTTTTCCTCTCTTATGGAGAGGGCAAACAAGGCCTACCAGTATCTAAAGTAACTTTATCTAGGTGGCTGACTTCTATCATAACCCTTATCAGCTGAGGAAGAAAGAATTGCCTATTAAACCTAAGGGCCATTCCACCAGAGCATTAGCCACTTCTGTTGCGTTTCAAGCCAGGTTACCCATGGAATCTATCTGTGCAGTGGCCACTTGGGCAAATCCTCGTACTTTCATCTCCCATTATAAGCTAGATGTGGTTTCCAGGAGCAGAGCTGATTTTGGTTCCACTGTTCTAAAGAGTCTGTTCCACTGAGCCACCCAGGATATTAGGTGGTAGGGACGCTGTCCCAACCAGCAAGAATGAAGGCGAGATAGATAACTTAACATAAAGAAGTTATGTACCTGCCATAACATGCATTGTTAGTTGTCTCCTCTCGCCTTCTTTCTTGTGTCCCAGCCTCCATCCCACTATCCTACTCGACTGAGAAGAGTTTCTCTATGGATCTACACTGGCTGTCTCTTCTCCGACTATCCCACTCTACCTAGTAGTCTCTGTAGTTGGGCTTAGGTATGATAGGATAGGATACCTTCATTACTTTGTCTGATGCTAGTCTCACCAAATGAGATCTGGGTTTCTAGCGCCAGGCATCATGGGATATGGGGAGACCTCGAGCCAGTATGTAGCTCTCGAGCTTTAGAAGTTGGCCGAGTCGGAGCCGAAGATCGGCTCCAAACCCAACCAGCAAGAAAGAGGGTGAGAGGAGACCACTAACATGGAACGTTATGGTAGGTACATAACTTCTTTTTTTCTGCCATTTCCCTTTTGAGCTCTGCTTCCCATGTAGCTCATCACTATATAAAATGTAGTTATGATGCTACTGTTGCTTCCTCTAGGGTGGCTGTGTAAGGGTCACTTATGAGGAGGTATTCCTGGTTGTAGCTACAGTCATTTCCTGGAGACATTAAGGCTAAGTTGCTGAACTGTCCTTTAGACATTCAGAATCTTTTTGGCTCTGCTGCAGCTGAACGTTTCAAGACCTTGCAGGATAAAATCATGCAGGATCTTAAGCAGGTATTCCTTTCTCCTATTCCTATGTTTCAGAGAAACTACCCCTCTATATCTTCCTTTGTGTAGAGGCAGTAGAGACAGCCTCCCCAGGACAAAGAGGTCTTGCAAGAGGGTTTTTCCTGATAAGCCGTCTCTGGTCTGTAAAGATCAAAAGCATTCTTTTCTTGACAAGTCTGCCTCCATTTGATATTTAACCTTTTCTGCCCCTTGGTCAGATTCCTCTTTCCCTCAGATTGACTGTCCTTTCAAATCTAGCAATGCATAACCAGATTCTTGGTACTTTCCATCATTCAAAATGATTTCATGGTTTGGAAATCCCTTCCTCCCTTTGCGGGCATTCCCCAACCTCCACATTGCCAGCTTCCTCACTTTCCTTTGATTCTTCAAGACCTTTTGGTTCAGTGAACTATTCAGCGAGTTCTGCCCTCTCAGCAGGACAAAGGATTTTATTCCAGGATGTTCCAGGAAAGAAGGTGGGTTCTTGGAAGCCAATTCTATAGCTCTCCTTTCTCAACACATTTCTGAAAATACCCTCTTTCAAGATGTTCTCTCGCCAGTCTTTGTTTCCCCTTTTGCGTCCTCGGACTTTCCTACTGTGTCTGTATTTGAAGGATGCCTACCTTTACATTCCTATTCACCCTCATTTCAGGAAATGTTTACATTTCTCTGTTTCCTCTTTACATTGTCAGTTCTGGGATTTGCCTTTTGGTTTTTCTACTGCTCCAAGAATCTTTATCAAATATCTGGCCCACGGTGGTAGCCTTCTGCAGACTTTAGGAAGTTCAGATTTCCCTTATTTGAACAACCTTCTGATTAAAGCCCCTTCTCAGTACTTCCTGCGACATGATTCTCAAATACACTATGCTTCTACTTTACATTGTGGGGGTTCACAAATCTCAAAAAGACTGTTCTTATCCCTTCTGAAGACCAAGTTTTTCTTGGAACAGGATTCGGACCTTGCCAGTGATGGCTTTGCTTTCTCTTTCCCAAGGCCCATTCCTTGACTGTTTATTTTCGGTCTCTTTTCCTCTGCAAGTGCTACTTGCAGGAGAATTTCTTCAGGCTCTGGAGTTCATTACATCCACAGTTCCTATGGTTCCTTTAACCTAACTCCACATGAGGAAGTTTCAGTGGTATCTCAAAACTGTTTGGCTTCAACACTGCAATCCTCTGTGTATTTTCAGCCCTCTCTTGCCTTGCCTCAAATTAAAGCTTTTCTGGTAGAGTCATCAAATTTCTTTGAATGCTAGCTTGCCTTTCCAGGTTTTTCTCTCCACTCAACCTGTACAAAGATGCTTCTGATCAGGGTTGGGGAGCCCCCCCTCCTACAACATCATGGTTAAGAGAGTTTGTTCTTCCCAGTAACAGGCAGACCATATCACCCTTTGGGATGAGAGCTATGATTCTCGCTCTGCATGCTTTTGCCTTCATTTCAGGCTTGGGATTTTGCAATCTACCATCATCTTTTGCCTCCCCTCTGAACAGGGAACTTAGTGAATGCCATGTTTCCCTCCTGGAAGGGGATGTTTCTGTATGCCTACCCTCCCCCTTCTTGCATTACCTAAAGTCCTGCACAAGATTATATGGGACAGGCCCAACATTTTGATTCCCTTTTGGCCAAGATGGCACTGCCCCCCCCCCCTGTCTATTTCATCTGGCCAGGGGAAATCATCACAAGTTACCTCAGAGAATGGATCTCACAGAACAAGGGATTTCTCATTCACTCATCCTGCCCATTGACTCTGTGGGTGATAAGGTTTTGATTACTTTTAGACACCAATTTCTGAGGATGTGCTTTGGGTTTTGCAGGAGGCCAGAAAACCCGCTACTAGAAAATCCTATGTAGCTAAATGTAAGATTTTTGTTTGGTGTCACAAATAAGACCTGGACATTCCTATGGTTCTTATTTGTGTGAGCTGTGTAATTGTAGCATGGCATCCTCCTCTGTTGAAGCTCATTTGTCAGTGATTTCTTTGTCTGCCTTTAAAAAACCCCTTACTTCTAGATTTGAAGACTAACAATTATTTAAAGCCATCCTTTATATTAGGCCCCCAAGAAAGCCTGTTCCTCCTCCTTGGGACCTTAACTTTGCTCTTGAAAAGTTGACTCAACTTTCTTTTGAGCCTGCAGTTTCTTCATTGCAGCACTGTATTTGGAAAACTGTATTGCTTAGTAGCCCTTGTTTCTGCCAACAGGGTTTCTGAACTTCAGGCACTTGTGGGAGTTCTACCCTTTTTGTTTTTCACAGAGCGAGTTTCTCTTTGTACCAGACCTTTTATGCCCAAGGTAATTAATGATTTGTCTTTGAATCAGACTAATTACCTTGCTTCCTTTTTCCCCTTCTCCACGGAATGATAGTGAGAGAGTTCTTCTTACCTTAGGTCTACATAGACAGTTGATACATTACCTAGATAATGGTATAAGGAAACCTGAGCAACAATTTTTCATCTGATGTTAGTCTTCATTCATTACTGATGGGTGTCAGCTCCGTCCCTTCCCTTTTTTCAATAAAACTTCACTATCTATATTCTACTTAAAAAAAAAAAAAAAAAAAGTTTCTGATTTCCACTTGTGTTGCGCCATGTCAGGAAAAAAGGGACTACAGGTTTTAAGCAATGCGACCAATGTGGTCACAAAATACCTAATTCTGACATCCATGTTTCTTGTGTATATTGTCTGGGTGTCCCACACCTATCTGTTCAGCCCCTTTGTGACATACGTAAAGGGTTCAGCTCTCGTACCATAAACAAGAGGAAAAATAAGTTAATTCTTAAGGGCCTTTTAAAAACACTTTTCTCAGAGATTATTTCTGGGTCAGAGTGCTCATCCCCTCTGAAGAGAGAGCACAAAAAAACTCACTCTGTTCATTTCTCACCCTCTGGTGATAGGAAGTCAGAACCTAAACAAAAATACCAAAATTGACACTGACCACTTTGGCTCCAAGGCCACAACCGCCCTACACGGCGCTGTCTTTGGTACCAAAGCTGCATGTTTCCACTTCGGCACCTTCTTCAATAGTTTTGACCCCGGCACCAACCACGGCACTGACAGTTTCTACGGCACCAACTGCGCCTCTGATTTCTGTTCCACCCTATTCGGCACCAATAGTAATTAATGCAGCACATGGCACTTTCCCCCACCCCATACATGTTACTGGTCTTGAGACCATGGTGCCGATAGGACACTCTGCTTAGACCTGATACTCGGCCATGGTGGTTCCTTTCTATGGGCAGCAGTATAGCCCTTTTTTGGAGCATCCTGATTCCCTGTCTGGGATATCGACCCGATCTACCAGGAGCCTCTCGGAATTGGATGTGGTGCGTCTTGTGGATCAGCTGCTGACAGACAGAAGGATTTCAGCACCTTCCAGAACTCCCCTCCCATCTGGAGTTGGGAGCCTTTCTCGATGGACTCAGACATATTCTGCTCCTTTGACCTCCTTGCAGGCATCAAAGCTCTCTGCACCAATATCTCTTTTTGTTCCCACTTCTTTGGTTCCACTGGTGGATCTCACCGTGGTTCAGGAGCCAACTTTTTGGTCTTTGGCTCGTTCGGAGCCGAGCCATCCTCAGGATCTTGACTGGACTGCAGGCACTGTGATCCCTAGTAGGGAACCTATTTTTTTACGGCACCACCTGCTATGGTTCCAGGAGTCCTGACAGTACCAAGTCCTCTTTGGGCTCCTTCCTTGGGAACGGGCCTGTTGGGAGTAGTGTGTGACCCTGCTTCTGAGGTTGTCCTCTGTTCTGGGCTCCCATCCCTCTTCAGGTGGGCCAGCTTTCCAAGTGATGGAGAGGGCCCTTGCCTCTGTAGGCAAACTGCCGGCGTCAAAATTCCAGGTATGTCCTCCATTTGAACCACAGCTGACAGTGACTACCGCATCAGGATGTCGAACACAAGAGCCTCAAGATACCATATCACAGGGTGTCTCCTCTTCAGAGTCCTCATCAGAAGCCCCTGCTAAAGAGGTACTGCTTAATAGGGTGTGCAAGAGGAAGCATGTGGACTCCCCTGAGGAGTCATTCACCAAAGATACGGGCTATGATGAAGGGGAGATGTGCCGACAGTCGCCCCCTGAGGATGTCTCCTTTGGAGATGTACTGGAAATCTTGAAGCAGCGGGGAGTCTGGAAGTCCACCAACCCTTCCTCCAAGGAGTCCATTTCTTGCAGGCTTTTCGTGCTCAGCCCTCTACTTCCTGGGTGACCCCACCTGCAGATGAGCTAGTCCAACTTGTGCAGCATGCATGGTAGAGTCCTGATGCTGTTGAACCAATCCCACGGAGACCAGACAAAATTTTATCCCTACCTGAGGGAAGTCCACACTGGTCCAAGGGCCGTACCAATAGACACTATCGTGGTGGTGGCAGCCACTAGGAAAGAGCTCGCCGAGGAAAGCCAGACTGTCCATCCCCCAAACAGGGAGTCTCAGGCAGTGGACAGGTTAGGGAAGTGATTGTTTGCCTCATTGACCTTTGCCATTCAGTCTTTGAACTATTTGGCGCATTTTACTAGGCTTCAGAGAGACCTAGTCTCTTAACTCTCCAAAACCTTAACAGGAGCAGTCTCTGATGAGGTACGTGACAAAGTTGCCTTTCAGCTTCCGACCCTGGAATCTATCCAACTCGTCCATGCAGTTAATTTCTCATGCTACTGAAAGGGCAACCAGAGCTGCTGGTTCAGGCTTTGTCATGATACGTCATGCCTGGATGCACCTTTGTGACTTTGCAGACCCTTTTAAGTCTTCCTTTCTTAACACTCCAGTGGAAGCTTCTTCCCTTTTTGGCCCAAAAGTGAAAGACACATTAGCCAGGTGTCAAAAGGATGGCAAGACCCTGTCTGCCATGGGCATGCATTTTTCTACCCCCCAACGACCTTAGTCTAGGAATCAGAGGACTGGAAAGGTGTGGCACAAGAAATCCCAGGGTTCTTTCTGTGACACACGTGGCAAATTTATTCCCCGAGGCAGAGGGGGTAACTCTTCTGGAAGATGCCCATACAGAGTCAGAGAGGACCTGCATAACCAGGGGTCCAGGGATTCCTTCTTTGGACAACCCTACCAGTGCTTCTGAAGAGCAGCCTGATTGCTTTCCTCTGGAAACAGTCGGGGGACATTCTCTCTGCACCACTTCTACCTGGCAAACAATAACCACAGACTCTTGGGTGCAGAAGATCATAGCCAGAGGTTACCACATACCATTCAATATTTACCCAAAGTCATAAAGACAAATTCCTGACATTCCACCCTGTCAAAGGTAAGCAGCAGCTCAAGAGAAAAGAAAGCTGTCTCAAAAAAGAGAGTCATTCAAGCAGTCCTACCAGACCAAATAGGATCTAGATTCTACTCAAAATTCTTTTTAGTGCCAAAAAAGACAAGGAATTGGAGACCAAGTTTGGATCTTAGCATTCTGAACAAATTTGTCAAACAAAATTCCAGATGGTCACGGTTCAGTCTATCCTCTCCTTTCTAGAGAAAGACAATTGGATGTGCTCAATAGATCTTCAGATTGCATATTACCACATAAAAATGGACAAACACTCTAGAAGATTCCTTCGCTTCCGACTAGGAGCCAGTCATTACTAATTCTGGGAGCTGCCCTTTGGGCTCTCTACAGCCCCAAGAGTGTTCAGCAAATGCATGGCAGTGGTAACAACTCACTTGAGACTGCAAGGATTCCAGGTGTTTCCATACTTAGACGATTGTCTCCTCACCGCCCCCACCAAGTGTCTACTGGTGACAGCTCTAAAATGCACACTAACACTGGCAGAATACTTAGGGATCTCTGTAAACAGGGAGAAATGCAAACTGACTCCTTCTCAAACCTTGGAATTTATAGAAGAAACTTTCATAGGTTCATAGGTTCATACTAGGCTATCTGCCCAAGGGCATTTATAAGCCTAGCCCATAGTTATGTGGCTTTCGCCACCCCTTTAGTTTGAATAAAACTATGCCTATCATTTTGCTGTGCCTCTGTCAAGCAGTGACACTGAAGTAATCCCTGGGGTATATCTGCAATCTCCCATCCATTGGTCAAGATTCCTCTTACAAGGCCAGAGAGGTGCTCTGCCTCACATGTACCGGGATTTTGTTCCACAGCATAGGGAGTCTCTGGGTGATGAATCTGTCCCTCCAGCACATTCTATTTATAACCGTGTCAAGGTTTAAGTCTCCCGCCCATGTGGTTCTGAGGGATCTAGATTTTTTGAGGTGAAGCATATTCATCAAATCTGGGTTTGACATGGCCTTATATGTCAGGCACAGGTCACCTCTGAGCAAGCGGTATGAGACTGAATAGAGCTGGAGTTCTTTCAGTCGGGCAGCATAAGACATATTTTTGAGACCCTTTATCCTTTTGGTGAGGAACTTTTGGGGCCTTTCAAGCTGCAGCAGGTGTCTGGTCAGATACATTCGAACGGGCATTGTACTCAATCATAGGTCTAATGAGTGATGAGTACAGGGGACGATGACCTCCCTTGATCTAGATGTGAATCCCTTCATGATCAGGTGGGCGATATAGAAGGTTTTCCTAACTACTTTAGCAACATGAGTGTCAAGCGAAGGCTACTGTCAACCTGGGTCCCCAGATCCCTGATGACTTTTTCTGTGCTCAGTGGATTGCCACCTATATGGTAGCTAGGGGTAACCTTGTTTTTCCCGAAGGGTATGACTATGCATTTTTGGCGTTTAACTTCAGGCCATGGCTCTGGCACCATTTATCCGCTTCTGTGAGGCCCTTCTGGAGGATATCTGTGTCAGATGTGTTTTCGACTATGGCCAGTTTGCAGTCATCTGCAAACTTTGTCAGCCATAACCCTCCTGTGTTTGCTTGTACTTCAGAAAATTAGATGCCGAACAAGAGTGGACCCAGGACTGAGCCCTGTGGGACACCACTTGTGACAGGCTTTGAGTCTGACATGGCTCCAGCAACTCTGACCCTGTGGGTTCTGTCACTTAGCCAGTTTGCAACCCATCTTGTGATGTATGGGTTTACATTCAAGCTGATGAGTTTTTCGATGATACCTGAGTGGGGTATTGTGTCAAGGCCTTTGCCAGGTCAAGGTAGGCTGTATGGACTGCCTTTCCCTCATCAATGGCCTTGGTGACTGTCTCAAAAGTCAACCAAGTTTGAGGCAGGATCTGCCTTTGACAAAGCCAAACTGGGTTGGATCCAAAGTCTGCAAGTTCCCTATGTCTTTATTTATGAGTTCCATTATGATCCTCTCCATGGCTTTGCAGATAAGGCTTGTCAAGCTAATTGGGCGGTAATTTCCAGGGTCTGTGGAGGCACCGCCCTTATGAAGTGGGACCACAGTCGCCGTGCGCCACTCCTTGGGTACGTATCCTGAGGTGTGGCTAAGATTAAACAGCTGTCCTAACTGTGGGTTTAATTCCTCGTTGAGTTCGTGAAGCACACAGCCGGGGACACCATCCGGTCCCATGGATGCTGTGTTTTTTGCCTTAGTGAGGGCAGTTCTCACCTGGGCGTTGGAGATGTTTGGGGGGCTACAATCCTCTGGAATAGATATCTCTCCTTTTGGGAGAAGTTTGCACTGAACCTGTCAGCCAGTATGTTGGCAATGTGTGTAGGTTCAGTAATTTTCACATCATTTTGAACTAATTCTGAGCATATCTGGGATTTTGAACTAATTCTGAGCATATATTTCAATACCCTATCTTGCCTAGACTCCCTCCCAGATCACAGACTGGAAAGGCTAAGGTCCCAACTCAGAGTTATACTCTTTCAAGACCAAGTTTCAGCTCGTGGTGTCCTCCAACTTATAGGATCAATGGCAGCATCAATTTCAATAGTTTCTCTAGCAAGACTACACATGAGGCTTCTTCAGTGGTTCCTACTGATGCAGTTCTATCCTTCACATCATCCTATATCCTTTCAGATCCGCATAACAAAATGATGCAAGCAAGATTTAATTTGGTGGATGATGCCAGAGAAAGACTTATGGAGTCACCCTTTCTCCCCATCTCAGCCCAGGGCCATAGTGACCACATACGCTTCCCTGATAGGGTGGGAGGGCATTTTCAGGGAAAGACTGTCCAAGGCGTGTGGTCAGATATTGAGGCCTATCTGCATGTCATTGTTCTAGAACTGAGGGCAGTGCTTCTAGCGTTGCAAGCATTCCAATCTGTCCTCCCGTCAGACAATTGCTATCCAGTCCAACAACATGTCAGTAGTCTGGTACAGCCACAAACAAGGGAGAATCAAGTCCTACCGGTTGTGTCGAGAGGCCACGAGAATTTGGCAATGGGCGATGGCTTCCAACTGCTTTCTGATTGAAATGCATACTCCCGGGAATTCCAACATGGTTGCAAGACAAGCTGAGTAGATATATCCTACTGCCTCACTAGTGGTCCCTCACTCCAATCATCGTGGTGATGATCTTCAGCCACTGGGGCCAGCCTTGCTGTGACCTGTTCACCTCTCTAGCAAATCACAAATGCAGCAGCTACTTTGCCCTAATTCTCCCACAGGGAGAGTCCCTGAGGGACGGTCTGATACACGATTGGCCCACAGGACTTCTGTATGCTTTCCCTCCTCTTCCTCTGATTCCGCAATTTCTAAAGAAGGCCCTTCGGTTGAGAAGCAGAGTAATCCTCATTGCACCCTACTGGCCCGACAGTTTGGTTTCCCTTCCTTTGGCCTCACATAGTATAACAACCATGGATTCTGGATCCAACTCCAGAATTGATCTCGCACCCACAAGTGTTGACTCACCCATACTTATCCAGTCTCAAGCTGACAGCTTGGTTTCTCCACTTCCAGTAATCTCCAGGCAGAATAACCTTACCTCCCTGGTACATAATATCCTTCTGGCTTCACATAGACCATCCACCAGGAAAATCTATCGTAGCAAGTGGAAGAGATTCTTTATTTGATCACAACAAAGAGAACTAGACCCTTACTGAGCTCCTGTTGGTGGTTTTGGATTATTTGTCAGGTCTTTATTCAGGAGCAGCAGCCTCCACCATTAGAGTACATTTGGCTGCTATCTCAAACTTTCATTATGGATTCCAAGACTCATCCTTAATCTCCTTTCGTCTCTGTAAAACCTTTTTGAAAGGGGTCTTGCATATCAGACCACCCTTCAAAGAACCGATTGAACTTTGGAGTTTAACACTAGTACTGCAATCCCTGACACGATAACCTTTCAAATCTGCTGCTACTTGAGATATAAAGTACTTATCCTGGAAATCACACTATTTTTAGTAGCAATCACCTCAGCACGATGCATATCTGAGCTTCAGGCCTTGTGCATAAAATGCCCTTACATGGCCTTTCATAAGGACAAACCATCACTCCGGACTAACCCTTCCTTTCTGCCCAAAGTTATTTCAGAATTAACAATTGACCAGACAATTGACCTACCAGTCTTTTTTCCTAACTACTCAAAGGTGATTGCTGCCTTCATTTGCTGGATGTATATAGACAATTACAATTTTATCTGGACAGAACTAAATCAGTACGTAAATCAGACCAGTTGTTTGTTTCCTATTCATCCCCTAAATTGGGAAACACTGTTTCAAAAGTGACCTTGTCTAAGTGGTTGAGAAACTGTGCATCCTTTGTCTACCAACATAATAAAATTCCTCTAACCAGCAGTGGCAAAGCAGACTTCACCAGGTCAGTGACGACTTCTGTTGTTTTTCATTCAAAGGCCTCAGTGGATGATATCTGTGCCGCTGCAACTTGGGCTACCCCTCATACTTTTGTCACTCATTACAAATTGGATTTGGTCTCCAGGAGGAGAGCATCCTTAGGTTCAGTGGTACTCAGGAATATCCTTCCATAAGGGCCTCCCAGGACAAAAGTAGCTAGGGACTCGGTCCTATCAGTAAGGAATGAATGAAGATTAACATCATCAGATAAAGAAGTTATGTTCTTACCATAACGTTCCATCTGTGTTGTTCATCTTCATTCATTCAATATACTCCCCTCCCCCCCAGGGGCTCGTGGAGGTTCGGATTTGGTCCAAATCATGCATTAGGGGACCTGCTCAGAAATAGCCTCTGCTTTCTTTCATGGGCAAACTCAATCTGAGGTAACAGGGAGAGAGGGGCACTATGGTTAAAGCTTAGCTTGAGAGTTTTTTGGCTGACACAAGCTTGTTATAAGGCAGACACGGTTCCGAGGATGAAACTGATATCCATCAGTAATGAATGAATGAAGATGAACAACACATTTGGAACTTTATGGTAAGAACATAACTTTTTTCCCATCCCGGAAAAAATCAGGCTTGGCTTTTTCTAAGCAAAGGCAGTTTCCTTTTGCTATTATTTTCTTCAGTCTGTACTTATTCTACTAGGGCTGTAGCCGTTTGTGCTGCGTTTTTCAAGGGTTTGGGTACTAGGTCCATCTTGGAAGCTGCTACTTAGTCCTCTGTTCATACCTTTACTAAACATAAGTAGGACGTGATGTCTAGGGCCAGAGCTGTGTAGCTTCCTCCTCCCATCCCCTCCAGTAGATTTTGTACTCTCCCATTTGTGTAGAATACTGCAGCAGTAATAAAGAAGGCTATAGGAGAGTTGTGTAATATCATATCATATACAACAGTAGTTGTCCTGCTACTCATTGTTGCAGTATTCTGTCCTCCCTCCTCTTTCCTTCCTCCATTCTTCTTTGTGGCTTTCCCTCTGGCCAAGGGGTCCTCCTTTTTCTTCACTTTCTGGATGTGTGTGTTCTTGCTTCTTCTCTTGCATTGCTGTGGTTCTTCTGGGGCAATTCAGTTCTGAGGATTAGGTGTTAATATGTCACTTATTGTACCCTGTACAGCAAACATAAAACATACATCTGACGTATGGTGCTTGGAAGGAGCTAAGGCTTTGGTATGTTGGCAGAACATTTGACTATCCATTTGTAAAGCATGGTACACCAGGGAGAAGTAGGACATCTACTATTAGGGTAAGGTCTTACACAGCTGTACTTTACAGTATTGGAGCAGCTCTCACAAGAGTCTTTAATGATATCTGGAGAGTTCGTTGTCGTCATTCCATTTGGTCCGTCAGTATTTCATATGGTGGACCATTATACCCTGTCCAGCTGACTTTATTACTACTGCAGAGTCTCTGGTGGTATGCTTAATTGGCTTGCTTTCTGACACATGACACACCCACAGTGTGTGTGTCTGAGGTTGACTTCACATGATTCTGCATAATGTAGGGCTCCATATTTGGCTTCTTACTGTTCGTAGGTGATTATTAGGCTAATGGCACAAGAGCCTTTACAAGCCTAGCCAATAATACCCAGTATATGACAATATTGGCTTAATTCCTCAGATGTGGGATGACGTGTCAGAGTTGTGGGTCTTTGTGTGTTGGAGCCGAGTCATTTTACAGACTGCCTCTTTCTATAAGGGGCATAGGCAGTACCCTGGGGGTGAATTTATGGTTAGGGACCGGTCCATTAGATTCATGAAGCCCGATAAGGGCAGTGGCTTAGTGGTCATCGATAGAAATGATTACATTAATCACATGTTAATAATGTTAAGTGGGGAGACCTATGAGGAAAGCAGTTTAAACCAACTTAACATTGCAAATGCTAGGGTGGATATGTTAATTGAGGATTTATTGATGCAAGGACAAATTGCTGAATCAGAGTATTTTTTTATGATTAATGAATTTCCTGTGGTGAGTGGCATCTTTGGGATTCCTAAGATACATAAGGGACTGGTTAATGTCAAGTTCAGGCCTATAGTTGATGGTAAACGTAGTAAAACTTGTTTCATTAGTAAATTTTTGGATTATAACTTGCAAAAAGGCATCAAGTTATTTGATTATGTTACGAAGGACTCTTGGCAGTTTTTGGAGAACCTACTGTGGAATTTAATGAAAATACCATTTTAGTCACTATTGACATTGTGAATCTTTTTTCTGTAATACCCAATGACATAGGGTTGGAATGGTTGGAACAACAGCTTTTTAAGACTGGGTTGTACGATCAGGACCATATAAATGTATTCATCACTTTGATGGAAATGGTATTGTCCAATAATTATATTTTCTTTGAAGGTTATTACTTTAAGCAAATCACGGGTGTAGCTATGGGGGCAGCTTGTGCCCCCATCTATGCGAATTATGTTATGTCCTACTGGGAACAGGAATATGTTTTACACAGTGGCTTTAGATCTAAAATTAGACACTACACCCGATATTTAGATGATTTGTTTATAGTATGGGAAGGTAGTGAAGATGATTTGAATGCCTTCATGGAATACATTAATAGTACGGTGCATTTTTTGAAGTTCACTCACTCTATAAGTAAACAGGAGATTTCTTATTTAGATGTAAAGTTAAAAATACACCCTTTAAATTATTCTTTGTCCACTAACATCTATGGAAAAGCCACTTTCTCAAATTCTTACCTCTGTTATTCTAGTTGGCACCCTGACCACAAGAAAAGAGCAATTATTAAAGGTCAGATGGTCAGGGCTGCCAGGATGGTTAGTGATAACTTAGATTTTTTGAAGGAAGTGAAGTTTATAATGAGCATGTTCCTTAGGAGAGGATATCCTGAAGGTATGTGTCTAGCTGTATTGGAGGAAGTTAAACGGAAGAGGGATGAAGGGGTGTATTGGCCATTAATTAGAGGTAGAGCAAGTACAGAACTTACAAGAGTGGACCAGGACGCAATTAATCAAATTGTTAATGTGGATAATGATGGCCATACTCTACCTGTGACCGATAACACCAGTAGTAATTTTTCCGAACACAACCTTTATTTTATCACCACCTATTCTTATGATGCTCCCAATATTAGGGACATTATATACAATTGGAGGTTTCTCAGGTTAGATCGTTTGGTATGGGACAAGCTTGGTACTTATCCCAAATGTGTTTTTAGGAAGGCTAGGTCGTTGAAACGGCTATTAGAGAAGGGTGATAATGTTTCCATTGTGACTGGTAGGCCCGTCGGGAATTTTAAATGTGGGAGATGTAGTGTGTGTCATCACATCTTAGTAACAGGTTCCAATTTACAAGTGGTAGGTGTGCCTATTAGATTATATGGGCATTTTGACTGTCATACAAAAAATGTGGTGTACATGGCACAGTGTGTACAGTGTCCGGCGTTTTATGTCGGAAAAACTAGTAGAGCCTTTAAAGAGAGGATTAATGAGCACCTCTCAGATATAAGGCTATGGAAAAGCACTAATGCCCTTTACAGGCACATTGAAACGCATGATGGACATCATTTCAAGTTTTGTATATGGGAAAATATAATTAAGGATGTACAGGGTAGGATTTTAGATTTGCATTTAGATATTAGTGAAGTAAGGTGGCAACTTAGGTTGAATGCATCTGTCTTTCCTGGTATTAATGATCATATTAGTATAGCCCCAATTTTAAAACTGAAACACATTCTTGGGTGACTAGTTGATAATTTCACTTGTCATCAAACCTCCCAACCGTCCCGAATTACTCTGTTTTTACCGAGTTTTGGGGTCCAAATAATGGGGTGCCACGATTCCCGAGTGGCACCCCTTCATTTCCGATTTTTTCCAGGTTTTTAAAAATTTCGGCGCTTTTGGAGCTGACGTCATCACGTGCGTGATGACGTCAGCACTCCCTGCCAGTCGGAATTGAGCTCAAGGGCTTTCCCGGCTGGCTGCTTGTTTGAAATCTGTCTGTGGCTTTCCTTTTCTGCTGCATACGTAAGCCGGCATCTGTGAGCTGCTTATTTTATTTTTTTTTCCTTTCCTGCTGCTTAGTTAAGCTGACGAGCTGCTTATTTTCCTTCCCATGTGCATCTGCTGCACTAACGAACGCTGGTACTGAATTTCTGGCCTGTTATGAAGGAAATCGCTGGTACTGAAGGCAGGGTACTTCTACAAACTGCTGCACAGATGGACGGACACAGATTGAGAATATGCTTCTAAGGTACTCGGAGAGGTGTGTGTGTGACTGTGTGACTGTGTGTGTGTGTGTGTGTGTGTGTGTGTGTGTGTGTGTGTGTGTGATCGCAGTGCAACCACAGCTTCTCTGCATTCTCGGCAACATTCTGTTATTAAGTAACCTGCTGCCGAGAATGCCGTACGTAAGTAGAGAAAGGAGCTATATTTCTGAGATGCTAGGAGGAGACCATCTGTATAAACAGGGTCATATAACTACTTCTTTGATAGTAGCTTTTGGGCTGCAGCTGTGCGGTTGTTTTTTGTAGCATGAATTCAGTACGTGTGCTACTGCAGTTCTTTGAGTTCCTCTTGTTGAAGTTAGCTTTCTTATTTTGTTAGTTACACAGGCTGACTGTAGATTTAAAAGATATAAAACATTAGCTGTGTGTTGTTGTGGTTAAAGATCTAAGGGTTTGCCTCTGTTTTGCAGTTTTTTTGCCATGAAGATTAACAAACAGTCTGGAATACAATAATCTTGGTTTCTTTCTTGTAGTCTTGTGAAGTAGGTGAGCTTTGATTTCCTTATATCTGTTCGACATTTTTATTTTTACTTCTTTTAGCTGTCAATTTATGGTTGTCATAGTTCTTTTATAGTGAATCCAGGCTTTGCTTCTATCTCTCGTGAGTTGGCTTGTAGTCTTTAGTCCATGGTAGCAAGTTAGGTTGACTACTTATTTTTACTCTGTGGAAAGGTACATAATCTATCTACTGAGCTCAATAGTGCCATATTGTAAGATTAAGACTTTATTGCTTCAATGACACTGTTTGCAAAATCTACCTTCCATTACCTGCAATAATACAAATTAGCCCTATGCCATTAAAGATCTAATGCTTGGAGAGGTTGACTGTTATTATGATCTAGTTACATATATTGACAACAAATTAAATGTATATTAATTTATAACCAACAAATAGAAATTGTTTTTGTGCAGTGAAATATTTAAGAATGGCCTGGTCTGTGGATTATTTCCCAGAAAATGTTGATATCTATATGGCATTCTTGAACTTGACAGCAGAATTTTAGTGTAGGATTTCACTGAAGGGTTAAAACAAGCACTGATATGCACTTAAGAAGTTCTTAAAACAGTCCAGAATGATCTGTTTCATCTTCATGTGGAGTTCCTTCCAGATTTTATTCAACTAGCTGCATCTCTTGTTAACATAATATATTTTTATTTTCTGAACCTTAAATGTTGCTAGGCTGCAATTGTTTCCTGGGAACATGAGACAGAAATCCCTCATTTTTAGTATTATATATGAAACAGCATACTCAGATTATGCTGGGATAAGTAAACAGATGCATGTAAATTACTTTGTAAGGATTGAATTCACTAAATAATGACAGGCATTTGAATTTCAGCCTTCATATTCTTCAGAAAATAAGTGGTAACACAAACTTTTTATTCTAGCAATTTTCTAAGATTATAAGATCAGTATTTAAAATTTGTCTGTTTTGGGTCTGTATTCCCCCATTATTGGCTTTGTCCAGGATTTTTGTGCTAAGAGGTTAAAAGCTATGGTGGTGAGAAGTGAGAACTGAATTCACTAAATGATAGCCATTTAAGTTTCAGTCTTCATGTCTTCCAGGAAGCTGATTTGGCATAGTGGTATGTTCTGACTGTAGTGGTGGCATATTTTGGTTGTCCTTCAGTTTGTGTTTGAAAGTTGATATCCCACAATTCATTTGAGTGGGTGTGGCTACATAATTATGTATGCAAATTTTACGTTAATCAGCGTACAGATTTGTACCTATTTTTCATGGGCCTTGTCCAGATTTTTGATGTTTTCAGGTTGAGAGGTATGCTTGTCATGTATAATTGTATTTTTTTAACATTACACATTACATGGTGTGATGCTAGGTGTTCATTTTCATTATAACATTTTGTTATTTGATTTTGTGACACCGTATTTATGATTTTTTTACCATCACTAATGCAGTATGTTCACCATATTATAAGTGATTTGTTTGTGTGTGTGTGGGTGTGTGCTCAGGTTGCTTTAAGCATGGTGAAATGTTTTTTGCCTTTTAAGTTTTTAATTGACTAATTGACTAATTGATCAATGATGTCATCTTATCTTGTATAAATGCTGGTGGGTAACCACTTTTAACATTTTGTTCTGAAGAAGTCTAAATAAAGACGAAACCTAGGTCAAATTCGTTTTTGTGGTGGTTTCAGTCCTCCAGTACCCATTGTCGGTTCCATTTTCTTTTGTGAATTTATGGTTCCCCATCCATTTATCTAAATTCTTGAGAGTGAGGGACAGGCTTTGTTTTACGAAGATGGGAAGTATATTCCATAGACGAGGTAGCCTTTGGGATATGAATCTCTCTCTCCAACAAGTTCTGTTAGTCACAAATAAGGTTCAAGTCCATGGAATACATAACCGTTGTATAATTTTTCTTGTAAATATGTAACATTTTCATGAGGGTTTTATCAGAGAATGCCTTGTAGGTCAGGCACAAGTTACCTCTCAAACAGTATGAGCTGGAATGAAGGGGTATGGCCTTTAGTTGATCTGCATAAGACGTGTCTTATGCTGTGTATTTTTTTAGTGAAAAACCTCTGGGACTGCTCCAATTGGTGTAAATGCCTGGTTAGGTATATGCAGAAAGGACCATTGTACTTGATTGAGTCTGATGAGGGCTGAGTACAATGGCAGTATGACTTCCTTTGATCTTGATGCCATGCCTTTACTTATAAGTTGACCCACATGGAAGGATTTCCTCACTACTGTAGCTACTTGTTAGTCAGAGTTTAGTTTACTAATCTATTTGTGTTCCTAGTTTCCTCACCACTGGGTCTACTTTTAGGGGTGTGCTATCAGTGTTATAATTTGCAGAGATATCTGATTTACTGAAGGGTATGATTATCCATCAATAGCATTTAGTCTCAGACCATGGTTTTAGCACCAGACGTTTGTCATTTTGTAGGCGTGTTTTTAGGATGGTAACATCGTTTGGGGGTTCAGTGATTGCTTCCAGCTGGCAAACTTGGTGAGCCAAACGTCCCCAACATTGGCTTTCACTTCAGAGAGGTATATAACAAACAGGAGGGGTCCCAACACTGAGCCCTGTGGGACACTACTAGTAACAGGTTTCTTATCGGAAGTGGATTCACCTGTCTAGACAACGTGTCCTGCCAGTTGGCTATCCTTCTGACAATGTAGGGGTTTATGCCTAACTCCATAAGCTTATCTTGTTCACTGTCTGCATGATTCCTTAAGGAGATATACTTTTGAGAGACTTGCATACATCTGTTGGTATACTGATGACATGTAACTTTCAATTCCTCAGGCTTTTGCAGCGGCTCTTAACCAAATGATCAAAAGGTTGGATTGCATTCATTCTTGGATGGTCAAACATCAGATCTGATGTCCTTTTCATTCTTCCTCAATGTATGGATTATGGATCTGACCTGTGATCCAGCTCTGCTGTATTCCACAGATTTTGAATCCAACTCTCGAGCCCCTCCCTCTACCCATAATGTCCTAGTCCATCCACAATACCACAGATCTCATTTCACCATATTGCATGGATGTAGATTGTCTCTCTGAGCATGTTTTGGCTATTATCAAGTATTTTGTAAGTATTTTTCGTAGAAATCTGTTTTTCCTTGCCTATATAATTCTTTACTTATATCTTTAAATATTTTGATATAGTTCCTCCCTCTCGGCTTCAGTCTTATCATTAGTTTTCTACCTTAGTAAGGTAAATTTTTACATACCATCACTGGTACTTTTTCTTTCCTTTTCCTACCCATTTTAACAGGGTATTTTCCACTTCCATCGTTGATGGGTCTTTTCTGTTAAAAATAAAAAAAAAATCTTGCCCTTTCCTTTCTTAACTTTTGTTTTTTATAGAACTATGGCTAAGAAGCTTACAGGTTTTACAAAATGCACTTCCTGTAGGCACAAAATTCCAAATTGGGATACCCACAGGGAGTACCTTTATTGTTTATGGACAGTGCACCTTGGTACAAACTATACCATTTATGCTGTGTTTAACTCGAGGGCTATTGCAAACAGGATGGATAAGGTAGTCCTCAAAGGGTTATTAGCTCCGTCATCTTCCTCCTCCGAGGTTCAGATCCCCAGTAAATATTGGAAGGCTCCACAGTAGTATAGAAAACAGTCTCCACCTAATTCTCCAAAGACTTCATCGTCCTCAGAGCCGACACAGAAAATATGTAGATCATCAGATCTGACTTTGTAGAATCCAGAGAGAAAAACTTCACTTCTAAGTCTTCAGATCCAATAGATGTCCTTCTGTTCATCTGTTGTAGTATGCCTAACATGAGGGAGTTCCCCGCCGTCTGCCAGTATACAAAAGACTTTACTACTGTAGGGTTTGTGGTACAAAACACGTAGGCTGTGATTGGACATCGACTATAAACGTGGTGTACGTGTGCTCCATCCTCAGAATTTCTCTGCTGCCAGATCCGAATGCCAGACTTCAATGTACGGTCTGACTCATAGTCGTTTGCAATTCAAATTTCAGATCCTGTTGGGGAATTTTTTGACCTTTGCTACTGCCTTTGGTTAGGGTTCATGTCATCCAACAGGGGCAAGTGCCAATGTGGACGATAAATTTTACACAAGGATAGCCATCTCCAGTGCCTGGTCTGCCTAGGCCCAAACCACAACTGCAAAAACTGTTGTATTTGTCAGGCGTTTGTCCCAAAGACTTTGAGTAGATTATCCTGTTTAGTTAGCTACCTTGAGAATCAGCACTTAAAACTGCTAGCAAAAAGTGCTATGGAGGGATCCTTGGGGTCCGAAGCAGAGTCAGTTTTGAAGCAGAAGGCCAAAAAGCAAAGGCCTGAACCTTCTGCTGTGCCTCTGGATACCGACACCTCTCTCTTGAGGCAGAGGAAAGCCTGGAGACGCATCTGGTTCACAGCTCAGATCCGCAGGCTTAGCCTGACATCTAGGCCACCTTGGATCTGCACATAAGCACTTCCACAGAGGCTAAGCCGGCATCTGTTTCGGATGTCTGAGTGGACCCACAGCTCATGATTACAGAAGACTCTTAAGGGGATTCCACATATCCTTGTTAGGGAAGAGTTAGATTCCGATCTGAACAAATGTAGGCCTATATTGGGCCCTCCTAACCTACATAAAGCAGACCTGCATGTGAAAAAAAAAGCATTTGTCTCCACCCAAAGAACCTGCTAGCGACTGACAGCAGTTCACTCAAGGACTTTTCCATGCCTTTACGTCACTTAGGTCGCCTCCAGGTTTCACTGTCTCCCCACTTAAAAGGATTAGGGAAGAGGATGCATCTATGGAAGATGCATCTTCAAGGGATGAATCACTGGCTTACTTTTCTCAGATCCCTTCCCCTGGGTTATGCTTCCCCAGAAGAGAAATCAAATGGTACAGACTCACCTATGGAAGACCTGTTCTGTGGAGAGACCATAGCTAAGACGAGAGACCATTTTAAATGGGATAACACCCAAGTATCTGAAGTACAAAAAAGATCTAGCCCATCTACTGTCCTGTCTTGCCTGCCTTTCTCGATGCTTTTGCCTCAGCTTCAAAGGCACCAGATTCCCAGCCACCTGCCCCCAAAAAGCCAGAGCACTTCTACAAGGTTCCAGAGGACTGCAAGTTTCTCTTCAGATGTTCTTCTGCAGACTCTTCTGTAATTTCTGTGGCTTCTGACAAGCAATCAAAATTGCTGTCCTCCACTATCCTCTTGCCATCTGATAAGGATATCAAGGTCCTGGATAGACTAGGTAAAAATTATACACTTCTGCCACCCTAGCATTCAGGACCATAAATTACCAAACACACATGACCAGATTTGCTTTAGAACTTGTGTCCTAACTCTCACAGGTAATTGCAGGCTTACCTGACTCAGAAAATAAAACCTTGGCTGCTACTTTGTGTGGTGGTGCTTCTCAAGTAGCATGTCACTCCATAAAATGCAGCTATGATGCTGCAGAAGCTTCCGATAGAGCAGCTCCCTCTGGATCAGTATTAAGAAGATTCTCTTGGCTAAGACTTCAGCCCTTACCTGAGGACATAAAAGCCAAACATATGGATGCTCCTTTTGATAATTCTGCCTTATTTGGACCTGCAGCTGCTAACCATTTTGAAATCATTGCAGGAAAAGAGTAAGAAACTGCAGGGATTGAAACATATTTTTCCCCCAGTACCAAAGTTCCAAAGAAATTAGATTGTGTTTGTGCTCAGACATTCACGTCACACACAACCCAGAAGAAAAAAGCAGATGCTGGTCACCACGCTGAACAGCTTCAAAACTTTTATTTAAAACACAATTTAAAACACAGGAATGAGTGCTTTTGAGATCAAGCCCTTCTTCAGATGCAAAACTCAAATGAAACTGCAGTTTTTATATAGCTCTTCAGTCAACATTCAGTACCGCACCCTCCTTTTCTTTAGTGCAGGTCTTAAAGGTGTAACCCCATTTAAACCTGGGGTTTTGTATGCTGCTAGCTCAATGATCCATTTAGTTTCATTCAACTCTGTCTGATTAATCAAATCACCTCCCCTTTTGTTTTTATTTACACATTATATAACAAACTTACGATTTTCATATTTAGAAATGTGCTGGAAAAGTGCATTGTGTTCGTTTTAATCTTGTAGAGGACAAATGGTTCAAAATTCTGTTTTTCAGCATACAGTTAGATTTTCCTACATAGAATGAGCTGCAGTCCTGACAGCCAGGTAAATAACATTCTTTGTTCTACAATGTGAATACAAATCAAAACAATATTGTTTTCCTGATACAGGGTGTACATAGGATTCTGCCTTCACAATTTTCTCACATGCTTTGCAGTTTCTGCACTTTCGTGTACTTGCACGTTGTGTAAAATTTTCTACTTTTTTCTGTCTTCCCTTCATGACATAATAAATCCTTCAGAGTTTTATTTTTTCTAAAGCCAAAAATTGTTTTTTCTCCTACTACCTTGGCTATTTTTAAATTGGTCAGCAGAACATTCCAATTCTTTTTTATAATATCACATATTCCCTCTATGTTATTACTATATGTTAACATTAGCCTCACATTATCCATCTGTGAGGCTCTAGACTAACACATATTCCATCCTGTTGTCTATGGGAGAACCAATGCCTAGATCTATTACTTCTGTATTGTTTACTCTTAGTAATAGCATCTTTTACTCAACTTTCATTGTATCCCCTTCGACAGAGGTTACTCTCTAACTTGTCTATTTCTTGTTCAAAATGTGTATCCTGCGTACATATATCTGAAATTCTATCAACCTGCCCTTTTATTATACCATTGAACGTATATCTTGGATGCATGCTGTCATAAGATAGCATGCTGTTCTTCCAACAGTTTTTTCTGAATAAGGTCGTGTCCAAAACTGCATTCTTATCCCTCAGCAATTTTACATCCAAAAAGTCCAAAACTCTACTGGAATACTGCATGGTGAATCTAAGAAAAGCAGTTGTAGATTCCAAATATTCAACAAATTTTTGTAAATCCACGACCCCTCCATAACAAAAAAAAAACTTCATCCACAAAATGCACATAGAAAATTAACTTGTCCTTCCGTGGATGTTGTCTTCCATATATAACTTTGTTCTCCCAGTAAGCCAACACTAAATTTTGCGTAAGTGTTATCACAGGGGGTGCGGTGCCCGTGCTTCTGGCGATAATATGCATATTGACACGTAAATGTTATTTTCTAACACTATTTTAAGCAGCTCACTTAGCCTAATGTTATCGAGCTCAAAGTTTGCTATTTGTGATAGTATGTTTTCTATGGCTGATGTGCCATAGGTATTGCTAATGACAGTAAATACATTCTTTATATCTAGTGTAACCATAATGTAGTTTTGTCCTTCATTCCGTATAATACACTCATGCAGCAATGTTAAGAAATGTCCTGTATCCCTTAGTGTACTAGGAAATTTATCTAAAACTTTTTTCAGTGTACATTCTATCCAAATGGATACATTCTCTGTGACTCAACCCCTACCTGAGAAGGTAAGTCTCAGTGTGTGTGTGGGGGGGGGGGGTCAACCAGATCTTTATGTATCTTGGGTAGTGCCTTGAGTATAATCAAATTTTTTTGCAAATGGAGCCAGCCTTGCTGAGACCTTTTTGCCACTCCATTCAGTGCCAAATGCAGCAACTACTTTGCCCTCATTTCCCCTCCAGGAGAATCACCAAGGGATGCACTCGTCCACAATTGGCCCCCGTGACTTCATTATGCTTTTCCCCAGTTTCCATTGATTCCGAAGGTTATTCAGAAAGCCAAGTTGTTGAGTCACAGGTTAATTCTCATTGCTCCTTACTGGCTTTGTCAGATTTGGTTTTCCTTCCTTTGCCCCTACCTTCAGGAGGACCCGTGGATCCTGGACCCAGTGCCGGATCTTCTGACGCATGAGTCAGGAACGCTCCATCCTGCTCTTCAGAGCCTCAGGCCGATGGCTTTGTTACTCCACTTCCAATCTTACCCAGGCTTCCAGAATTATCCCCTGCAGTACATCACATTCTGGTTTCCTCGCACAAAAAGACAACTAGGAAACTTTATGCAAGCAAATGGAAGAGGTTCTCTTGTTGGGCAGACAAAAAAATATATAGACCCTTTACAGCCTGTATACCTTCAATTTTGGAATTTCTAACAGAAGTCTTTAATCAAGGAGCAGTGGCAGCCACTATTTGAGTACAATTAGCTGCTATATCAAATTATCATGTGGGAGACCTCGGAGCCAATGTAATGTCCCATAGATTATGCAAAGCTTTCCTCAGGGGTATTTTTCTGTTAAGACCACCCTAAAGAGAACCTCCTCCCCCATGGTATCTAAATGTAGTATTATCATCTCTGATCCTTCCTCCCTTCGAACCAGCTTCCTGTTGTGCACTAAAATTTTTATCTTGGAAAACAGTCTAACAGAAATTATTTCAGCTAGGAGAGTTTCAGAATTGCAAGCTTTGTCTGTCCATCCTCCATATTTGATTTTCCACAAAGGTGGAGTTTCCCTCAGAACAAATCCTTCCTTCTTACCAAAATTTTATACTGAAGCAAATTTAAACCAATCTATAAAATTGCCTGTGTTTTTTCCTAACTATGGCAACAAGGCCAGAATATAAGCTTCACCAATTGGATGTGCATAGACGGTTGCGTTTTTACTTCCACAGGACCAAAGATATCAGAAAGTCAGAGCAGTTTGTTTGTTTCCTATGCAGAAAACAAAAAAGGCTTGGCAGTCTCAAAAGTTACCTTGTCCAAATGGCTTTCTGAGACCATCACTTATGTCTACAATTCTCATAATAAAATACCACCAGAGAGAGTAAAACGACATTCAAGCTAGAGTGGTATCTACCTCCATTGCCTTTCAGTCCAGACTTCCATTGGATACAATTTGTGCTGCTGCTACATGGGTTAATCCTCACATCTTTATCTCTCGTTATAAAGTAGATGTGGCCTCTCAGAATAGGGCATCCTTTTGTTCCACTGTCCTGAAGAGTTTATTCCCTTGAGCCACCCAAGAAAAAGGTGCTGGGGACTCTGTCCCAACCAGCAAGAATGAAGGCGAGATAGGACAACATAACATAAAGAAGTTATGTACTCACCATAACATTTCATGTTTGTTCAGTATCTCGCCTTCATTCTTGCATCCCACCCATCCATCCCCCCTCCTGGAGGATCTAGAGGACTTTACAGTTGGCAAATATGGTCTGATTCCCTTCTTGCCTCTTTACCTTTATAACTAATATATTTCATGAAAATTTCCTTTCTGTATGTTAGCATACTCTAGGGAGTACTCTCTCAAACGAGATCTGGGGAACAGCCGCTAAGCATCATGGGATAAGTTGTAGCCTCGAGCCAGTTGAAGCTCTCGAGCTTTGGTATTTGGCCGAGTTGGAGCCGAGATTCGGCTCTGAAGATAACCAGCAAGAATGAAGGCGAGATACTGACAAACATGGAACGTTATGGTGAGTACACAACTTTTTACCTCCTTTTGAACATACCACTTCAACAGAATTGCAATACCTCTCCTGGAAAACTGCCTTCCTACTAGCTGTCACCTCAGCATGAAAGGTCTCGGAACTTCAAGCTCTCATGGCTGTCGAGCCCTTCATAATTTTCCATGTAGACAGTCTCCCTTTGGACTAATCCCTCCTTTATGTCCAAGGTGGTATCTGATGTGACCCTTAACCAGGCCATACACCTTCCCACCTTCTTTCCTAACCCTCAAAAGAAGGGGGAAAGAATTATACACTCAATAGACATGCACAGACAAATCAGATACTATCTGGACCGCACTAAACCATTCAGAAAAACTGACCAGCTTCCTGTAAGCTTTGCCCCAGGGGCAGAGGGGAAGCCCATCTGCAAACAAACAATTTCCAAATGGATTTCACACTGTATCCATTTTTGCTACAGACTACATGGGAAACCCATCCCTAATTCAGCCCGTACCCACTCCACTAGGGCAAACTCCACTTCCACTGCCCTCAGAGGAGTACCTACAGGGACATATTGTTAGTGGCCACCTGGACCTCTGTCCATACCTTTACAAAGCATTACCACCTACTTCTCTTTTTCTAATTCTAGGGCAGTGGTTTGCCTCTGCAATTCTGCAGGGCCTCCTGACCCATACCTAGGACTCTACTTATCCTTCCACCCTTTACCTCAGCTTTGGGAATCCTCCCACAGGTGATGACTGCAGCAGTGAAACACGAAGAACATAGTACAGTTGTGTACACTTAACATAAATGTAGATGTTCGAGTGTATTCACTGTTGCAGTCTTGGTTTCCCTCCCTCCATCCCCCTTTTCACATCTTCCCCTAGGGGAACACTTGCTTCCCAAGGTGGCTGTTAGCCACCAGGACCACTTCTCTCTTTTTCCCTTGTGCTTCTGACAGGTTAGGTCAAGAAAAACTGATGTAATGACGTCGGCTGCCTTGCTTTATAGTACTGATGACCTGACGTCAGACCACAAGCGACAGCAGCCATTTCACAAAAACATTGACTCTGGTATTTGGGCCAGCCGAGGGCTGCCACAGCAGAGATAATCCACAGGTGATGACTGCAATAGTGAATACACTCTAACATCTGCATTTGTGGTACGTGTGCACAACTGTACTTTCTGCGACAGATGAAAAAATAGCCAAGGTAGTGGGAGAAAAAATTTTTTGGCTTTAGAAGAAATAAAAATCTGAAGGATTTATTATGTCATGAAGGGAAGACAGAAAAAAGTAGAAACAATTTTACGCAATGTGCAGGTACACGAAAGTGCAGAAATTGCAAAGCATGCGAGTACATTGTGGAGGCAGAATCCTATGTACACCCTGTGTCAGGAAAACAATATTGTTTTGATTTGTATGCAGATTGTAGAACAAAGAGTGTTTACCTGGTTGTCAGGACTGCAGCTCATTCTGTGTAGGAAAATCTAACTGTATGCTGAAAAACAGAATTTTGAACCATTTGTCCTCTATAAGATTAAAACATGAACACAATGCATTTTTCTGTACATTTCTAAATATGAAAATCATATATAAGTTTATGGTTATACAATGTGTAAATAAAAACAAAAGGGGAGGTGATTTGATTAATGAGACAGAGTTGAATGAAACTAAATGGATCATTGAGCTAGCAGCATACAAAATCCCAGGTTTAAATGGGGTTATACCTTTAAGACCTGCACTAAAGAAAAGGAGGGTGCGGTACTGAATAATAACTGAAGAGCTATATAAAAACTGCAGTTTCATTTGAGTTTTGTATCTGAAGAAGTGCTTGGTCCCGAAAGCACTCATTCCTGTGTTTTAAATAAAAGTTTTGAAGCTGTTCAGCATGGTGGCCAGTGCCTGCTTTTTTCTTCTTTCCTTTGGAATCTTTGTGGGCAGGCAGCCTTTGGTTGGAGTATCTACAGTTCTTTTTGGTACAACCCAGAACAAAAGAGTGACAGACCACAACAGCCTAGAGCCCCACCAGCAACTCCACTGCTTAGGTGGCCCTTTCCAGACAAGCCGGCTTGTCTTTGACTGCTTTGCCCCTCTTAGCCACTTTCACAGTGCCTTCCTGTATCCCTACCAGCCTGGGAAAGCATAACCCAAGACGCTTGGGTCCTCTCAGTTGTTCAAAAAGGGCACTTCGTGGTGTGGGATCAACTACCCTCCTTTAGGAGCATCCCTCAACTTACCATTGGAACAATTTGCCTTTTTTCCCCAGAGGTTCTGTTAGAATTACTGAACCAAGGGACCATCCAGTGTGTCCCCAAAAACCAAATAGGCAAAGGATTTTATTCCAGGCCTGGTTCCTAGAAAGGAAGGTCCCTGGAGAGACCCATCCTCGACTTGTCCCACCTGAGTACCTTTCTAAGAGTTCCCACTTTCTATGTGCTGACCCCTACAGACTCTATTCCCACTCATTCTGCCTCAGGCCTTCATAATTACCCTGAATGTCAAGGATGCATATCTGCACATTCCCATCTATCCCAACTATAGAAAGTTTTTACCCTTCTTTGTATCAACATGTTATTTTCAATTCTGTACCTTGCCCTTTTGGCTTTCTACTGCTCAAAGGGTCTTCAGCAGACTGAGGAATGCACATCTTTCTGCATCTTCTAGCTACCTCCACAGAGGAGGTAGAACCAAATATTGCCTTTCAGCATCAATCTTCTACAAAATCTAGTGTGCACCAAGATCAGATCTTCCTGGGACGCAGGATACAAACAGATCTTATGAAGGTCTCTCTACCCCCACAAAAGGTGCAGGACATCATCTCTTACTTTCAAAGCATTCGTCTGGTTTACCACATTGCAGCCAGAGTGTTCCTCAGGGTCTTGGGTCTCATGGCATCCACCATTCCCATGCTCCCCTTAGCCAAACTCCACATGAGAAAATGACAATGGTATGTAAAGTCAATTTTGATGCAACACAAGCACATCTTAGAATTCTCTATTCCCCTCATCCCTTGTCTGAAGAGGGAACTTCAGTGGTGGATACATTGTGTCACTCAACCCAGGGCTGCCCTTGCACCCTCCTGCTCCTCGTCAAGAGATCTTCACAGATGTCTCAGACGTAGGTTAGGGAGCAACCTTTGGCCACCTGAAAGTGCAAGGGATCTGCTCTCCCTCTCAATTGAATGAACACAGTGCAAGGGAGATGAGGGTGCTGCTATTGGCCATGCAGACATTCCACCCCTTATTCCAACCAGGACCTCTAAAGCTGTTCAGACACAATGACAGTCCTCTGGTATGTGAACAAATTGGGGTGGGGTCCTTTCTATTGTGCAGGTTGGCTCTTCAGGCTTGGAAGCTGGCAGTAAAATTCAAAGCCACTCTTCAGGCAGTGTAAATCCCATCCTCTCAAAATTGTATGACAGATTACCTGAACAAGTCCCAAACACCATCCCATGAATGGGTGCTTCAAAGGGATATGTTTCTAGACATTATCCACCAGTGGGGTATTCTTTAAACAGACCTTTTTGCCTCCCCCATGAACAGATAACATCCATAGTTTTGTGCAGGAGAGCCTCATCCTCTGGTCTGGAATGTGGACATTCTCTCTTTCGCTTGGAAGGAGATGTTTCTGTATGCATTCCGTCCCCTTCCCCTCAGTTCAAAATCATTTCCAAAATTCAACAGGAAAAACCAAAAATCTTGCTGGTGACTCCTTTCTGGCCAAGACGGCACTGCTTCCCTCTTTTCCTGTATTTAGCCAAGGGCAATCACCACAAGTTATCTGAGTGGACCTCCTCACACAAGACAAAGGGACTCTCATCCATCCCCACTTGGCGACTTTTCAGTTGACTATGCGGGCGATAAGGTACTAATCCCTTTCAGACACTTGTTCTCTGAGTACGTGCTTACAGTCCTGCAGGAGATCAGGAAACCAAATACCAGAATATCTCATTTAGCAAAATGGAGCAAATTTTCATTCTGATGTCTGAAATGAAACCAGGATCCATTAACAGTGGAAATTCCCCTGATTTTGACTTTGTGTGAATTGCTCAATGCTGGTTTGGCTTACTCTTCATAAAACCTCATATGTCAGTCACATCTGCCTGCCTCTATCTCCCCGTTAGCTAGCAGATCTGAGGAAAAACAATTTCTTAATGGTATTCTACACATTAGACCTCCCAGGAAACCTGTTCCACCTCCCTGACACCTTAATTTTGTTTTGGAAAAGCTGACTCTCCCACCCTTTGAGCCAGCTTCCTTAGCTTCTCTTCAGTACTTTTCCTGGAAACCTGTTGCTCCTAGTCTTAACTTCAGGCAGACTAGTGTCTGAGCTACAGGCCCTTAAGGTATTTCCACCCTTTCTGCTCTTACACAAAGACAGTGTCTTCCTGCGCATATACATCTCATTTATGCCCAAGGTAGTCAACCTATTTCTAAATCAATCCATACACTTGCCTACCTTTTTCCCTCCCCCCCCCAGATCCCTAATGAGAGGGTCTTCCATACTTTAGATGCCCACAGGCAACTTGAATTTTATTTGGCTAAGACCAAAGCTGTTAGAAAGTCAGATCAACTTTTTGTTTCTTACCATTCCAGGGCAGGCTGTGTCCAAGCAGACCAGTTCCTCCTTGATTTTCCAAGACTATTTCCTTCTGCTGCACTCACCATGGTAAGACTCACCATTCCCCTGTTGGGGCTCATTCTACCAGGGCTGTTGCCTCATCCGTAGTCTTTTTCAAGGGACTCGACACTAATTCAATTATTGAAGCAGCTACAGTGGATATAAAAAGTTTACACACCAGGTTTTTGTGATATAAACAAAATGAGATCACAATAAATCATTTCAAAACTTTTCCCACCTTTAATGTGACCTGTAACCTGTACAGTTCAATTAAAAAACAAATCTGTTAGGGGAAAAATATAAAAAATAAAACATGTACAATATGCTGGTTGCATATGTGTGCACACCTTTAAACTAATACGTTGTTGTGTGTGCATGTGTCTATATCGTAACATTGGCAGCTTAGGTTGTCGAACCCTAAAACATCGACACCCAAGTGTCGAAAGCTAACAATAAAGAAAGGCCACATCATCAAATTCTTTCCTTGAGAAAGAATTCGGGTGGCTGTCCATAAACAAAATAAACATACACACCCAAACATAGGCTGTGCCCACAACTAAATATACCAACTCCAAGATCACTCTACATTGGGGAAAGGGCAAATCCCTGATAACGGCCATGCAAATTCTTTCCTGAGGAAAGAATTCGATGATGTGGCCGTTCGTTGTAAGTTTTCGACGCTGAGGTGTTGATGATTAAGCATTCGACAACCTATGCTGTCGACAATTCAGGAACCCGTGTGCACACCTTTAAATTAATAATTTGTTGAAGCACCTTTTGATTTAATTACAGCCTTCAATCTTCTTGGGTACACACCTGCCATCAATTAAAGAGACTCTAATTAACCCCAAATAAAGTTCAACTGTCCTAGTAGGATTTTCCTGACATATACCCAGCTGTCTGCTACAGCAAAAGCCATGGTTCGCAGAGAGCTAACAAAGCACCAAAGGGATCTCATTGTTGAAAGGTATCAGGCAGGAGAAGGGTACAAAAAAATTTCCACGGCATTGGATATACCATGGAACACTGTGAAGGCACTCATTAAAAAGTGGAGAAAATATGGGACAACAGTGGCGTTGCAAAGAACTGGACATCCCTCCAAAATTGATGAAAAAGACAAGATGAAAACTGGTCAGGGGGGCTGCCAAGAGACCTACAGCAACACTGAAGGAGCTGCAGGAAGTTCTGGCAAGTACTGGTTGTGTACTACATGTGACTGCAATCTCCCGTATTCTCCATATGTCTGGAGTATGGGGTAGGGTTGCAAGACAGAAGCCTTTTCTTACACAGAAAAACATCCAGGTCTGGCTAAAATTTGCAAAACAATACATCAGGTCTCCCAAAAGCATGTGGGAAAATGTGTTATGCTCTGAAGAGACCAAGGTTGAACTTTTTGGCCACAATTCCAAAAAGTACGTTTGACGCAAAATCAGTTTGCATCACCAAAAGAACACCATTCCCCATGATGAATCATGGTGGTGGCAGTGTCATGCTTTGGGGTTGCTTTTCTTCAGCTGGAACTGGGGCTTTAGTGAAGGTGGAGGGAATTGTGAACAGTTCCAAATACCAGTCACTTTTGGCCCAAAACCTTCAGGCGTCTGTTAGAAAGATGAAGAGGAATTTCACCTTTCAACACGACAGCGACCCCAGGCATACATCCAAATCAACAAAAGAATGGCTTCACCAGAAGAAAATTTAATTTTTGGAATGGCCCAGCCAGATCCCGGACCTAAATCCAATAGAAAATCTGTGGGGTGACCTGAAGAGGGCTGTGCAGAAGAGATGCCATCACAATCTGACAGGTTTGGAGCACTTTTACAAGGAAGAGTGGGCAAATATTGCAAGTCAAGATGTGCCATGCTGATAGACTCCTACCCAAGAAGACAGAATACTGTAATTAAGTCAAAACAAAAGTGTCCGAACAAGCCAGGAATTCAAATGATTGTAACGCACTTTATTTCACCAAATAACAGCGTTTTCGCTCCCGTTAGTACAGAAGCTTCATCAGCAATAACAGGGCGCCAACCCACATAATTTAAAAACTTCTAAGTGACGTGTAATTGATGTCACTTCCAATTAAGCAATTCAAAACAAATTTAAAACAACATATCTTAATAAAATGTATATGTTTAAAACCTGTATAAAAATATGTAAAATACATATAGCACAGTGCATTAAACAAGTAAACATTTACAACCTACTACCTGGTTAAATTACTAGTGTAGGTAATAAATTATAAACCCAACAATATGTGTGTAATTTTTCTGCAACACTTCAATCAAAAGAGGGGGCATTACTTAGACCATGTCAGGTAAACCAGCTTTTTTTAAAAATTACACACATATTGTTGGGTTTATAATTTATTACCTACACTAGTAATTTAACCAGGTAGTAGGTTGTAAATGTTTACTTGTTTAATGCACTGTGCTATATGTATTTTACATATTTTTATACATGTTTTAAACATATACATTTTATTAAGATATGTTGTTTTAAATTTGTTTTGAATTGCTTAATTGGAAGTGACATCAATTACACGTCACTTAGAAGTTTTTAAATTATGTGGGTTGGCGCCCTGTTATTGCTGATGAAGCTTCTGTACTAACGGGAGCGAAAACGCTGTTATTTGGTGAAATAAAGTGCGTTACAATCATTTGAATTCCTGGCTTGTTCGGACACTTTTGTTTTGTTTCAATAGTTTATAGCTTCTTCCTTGAGTTTGGTAATTAAGTCAAAAGGTGCTTCAATAAAGGATTAGTTAAAGGTGTGCACACACAACAAAGTATTAGTTTAAGGCTGTGCATACTTAAGCAACCAGCGTATTGTACTTTTCTAAATTTTTTTTATATTTTTCCCCTAACAGATGTTTGTTTTTCAATTGAATTGTAGAGGTTATAGGTTACATTAAAGGTGGGAAAAGTTTGGAAATTATTTATTGTGGTCTCATTTTTTTATATCACAAAAGCTTGGCATTTTGACAGGAGTGTGTAAACTTTTTATATCCACTGTATGTGGACCTCAGTCCATACCTTCACTAAACACTATATAAATTAGATGTAATTTCTAAATCTAAACCAGGGTTTGCCAGAGCCATACTGCAGGGCTTCCTGGAAAGCTCCACAGCTACTCCTTCCTCCCTTACTTCATGAGCTTTGGTATACTTCCTCATGTTATGAATACTGCAACAGATTAATAGAAGGACATGGAGTAGTTGTGTAAAATCTTACCATAACGATGGATGTCCTTCTGTTCTCTTCTCTTTTGCAGTATTTCTATCACTGTCTTCTTCCCCCTGGCCTTGCATCTTCGTGGATGATTCTAACCCTACTTCTTTAGGCTGGCATTCTTCCTGGGGTAGTCGCTTCTGAGGATGGTGTGTGCATGTCACTTTTATGACCGATGTCCAGTCACAGCCTATGTGTGATGTACCATGCTTCCTACAGTAGTAAAGTCTTTTGTATACTGGCCTACATTGGGTCACCTACAGTGGGGAACTTCCTCATGTCAGGAATACTGCAACAGAGAAGAGTAAGATTTTACAGAATTCTTTGTTTCAGGCAGTCCTCTCAATCTACAGATCCAAAACCATTACTATTTGGTGCACTTTTCAAGACTGTAGAGGGATTTCACCAACGTCTTGGTGTCCATGTCTGCAGAGGACTACAAAAGATAGTCACAGCTGGCCACTCTTGTCTGTTTCCAGTGCGTCTATGAGGTTGATTCCTCATGTAGAAGAGGGTACATCATGGGCAGCTGGTTCAGGAATTACAGTTAGGACAGATGCTTGGATGTGGTTATGCAATTTTGAAGATCCTTTCAGGTCTTCTTTCATCACTGCCCCTTTTGATGGAACATTCTTGTTTGGCCCTTCTGTGAAAGAAATGCTTTCCAGCAGTGAACAGGAAGGAAAGACCCTGTCTGCCATAGTGGTTCACTTTTCTACTTCTCAACGATCCTTTTTAAGGAATCAGAGGAAAATGTAGTTCCATATATCCCAGGGGGCTTTCCAGGATTCACATGAAGACAACTACTTCAGAGGCATAGGGGGAGTTCAAATGGAGGGCACTGCCCTCACGGCAGGGGAGACTCTCAAAACCATGGTTTCTGAGATCCTTTTTCAGACAGACCCTTTCAGCTCTGCTGAGGGACTTGCCCGACTGTTCACCTCTGGAGGCAGTTGAGGGACATTTGTCCTTGCACCCAGATGCCTGGGCTGCTATAACTAACGATTCTTGTTGGCTAAAAATAAAATCCAGAGGTTATTTCATACAATTTTTCCAGATTTCCCTCTACAAAAGCAGAAAGCTTTCCAGTGTCCCACCTAGTTAGAGAGAAGATGCAGCTCGAGATTCAGAAGCTGCTGGACAAAAGAGTCATCCAGGTGGCCCCACCAGACCAGAGAGAATTTATAACTTACTTGAGGTTCTTTTTAGTGCCAAAAAAGACGGGACCTGTGACCAATTTTGGATCTAACCAGTCGGAACCAATATGTGAGGAAATCAATGTTCTGAATGCTCACTGTTGAGCCCATTCCATCTCTCTTACTCTGAATGGTCCTGGTTCAGCCCATTCTACCCCTTTTACATAGGGATGATTGGATGTGCTCATTCAGTCTTCAGGATGTTCACTATCACATCAATAGGAACAGATGATCCCAAAGATTTCTGCAGTTTCAGCTGGGAAACAATCACTATCAGCTCAGAGCCCTGCCCTTTGGTCTTACCACAGCCTCCAGGGTGTTTACCAAGTGTATAACAAGTCGTAGCAGCTCACCTGAGACTGCTGGGATTCAGAATGTTTCCATATTTAGATGGCTGGCTCCTCATTGCCCCAACCAGGCATCTCTAACAGTCCAGGGACTGTTTGCTCCTCCAAATTTGCCAGACATTAGGCATTACAGTCAAATTTTCCAAACCCAACTACTACCAGTAGTAGAGTTTATTAACGCTCATGTAAATACAATAAGTTAAATTGCTACTATGTCTACTCATTGTATAAGTCAAGTTCCAGATTCAACAGATTCTTTCTCATCCTGCTCCTCCTGCCAGACTTCACCTTCAGGCCCCAGGTTCCATGGCAGCATCTCTAGTATCAAGTCCCATTAGCACATTACTGTATGCATGTTCTTCCATGGACTCCAGCTGTTCAATGGTCTGTTCTATGACAACCTGTATCCTTCCCAGTCAAACTTACTCTATTATGTGGAGACCACCTTCGGTGGTGGATCCAGTTGGACGACATTTATGTAGGTCATGCATTTGCTCGGTTTTCCCTAATAGCCACAGTGACCACAGACAGCTGGGGTGGGGGGCAATTCTTGAGAAGGGCAGTTTAGGTATGAGGTGGTTTCCTCACAATGGGGTGTGCAAGGGGAGATTGCCACTCTACAAAATTAACTTCCCTCCAGAGTTTGCCAAAACTTTCTTCAGTCTTTTTTTTTTTCAGTTGATTGGCACTCATTGAAAGGGATGTTAATTGACTGACATGAACCTGTCAGCTGTAGATATTAATTTGTTGAATACAATGAGTCAGGGCAGGTATATTTGTGTAGTTTTGCCTGTGCGCAAATTGGAGCCTTTTTTGTTTGGGATAGGTATCTTGAAAACTGCATGTTTCCACAATCTTCATCTTTGGAGTTTGCTTCGAGGTCACCCCCAAAAAATGTTTTTTATTTTTGCCTGTTATACAGGAAGTAGTACGTGATGGTTTGACTGTGTTTGCAGACTGTATATATACTCAGAATTGGATGGTGGGTGAGCAAGTTTGAAGGCAGACCCAGGCTCTGAGCAATTCCTGCATTTATCTGGTATTTTCCATATACATCAAAGTTTTTCTGCTTTACCCCATTTTTCTCTTGCAGATTATCTTAATTGGGCAGTGGATGAGTGAGTTTGATGGTGTTTCCAGTTCCTGAATTTCCTGCATTAAACTAGTGCTTACATGCTGACCTTTCCAGTTCTCCACAAACTGCAGTTGTTTGCATGTTTTTCTCTTTCAACCTGTTTCCCTTCTCATCATCTTTCTCAATTTGGCTCTGTTTTTTTATGTTCTTAGTTACCCCATGAGCTTTTATTTCTTACAATGCCCTTCTGCAAGTCATATAGGTCTTGCATTGCTTGCCTTTAGTTGCCTCTGGTGTTCCAGTTTTTGTTGCATTTTAATTGCAGCCATATCATTTTTAAGGATTCAGACCTCTGAAATCTTTGATCAAGCTTGGTCTCCTTGCTGATTTAGCATTTCTTACAACAGCCGTTTCACTCAACACACTTCATTAGATCTTGTATTTTGCTACTCACTCTGAACACTGCAGGATGGGCAGAGATGGTCTACTGAAAATGAAGTTTGACTTTCAGCCACTGTTACATTTACGTGTGTGACATCTCCATTTTTTAATTTAAGGAAGTGTTCATTAATTAATCTGTTTTCTCCTGGCTATGATTATTTGTGGGGCCTAGGCGCTATCTCCATCTTGTATGCATCTGTCTTCCCTCTTCCTCTCCTTGTACCTTTTTTCAGCTTTGTAACTTTCCATTTCAGGTTTGTAAAAAATATTCTTGATAGCTTTTGATCCATTTCTTATGGAGTAGTGATGCTAAAGTCTAGGGGCTTCTTTCACCAGATGTTCTTCGTGTTTCACTGTTGCAGTCATTACATTTGGATTATCTGCTTGCAGGTAGCCCTCAGTCGGCCTGATTAACAAAGTCTTGGGTCCTGCATCAGTTGCTGTCCCTTCTTCCATGTCGTCAGGGGTATAAAGCATGCAGCCGACGCCATTACATCAGTCTTTCTTGCTGTGCAGTGCCCGAAGCAGCAGCAGTTTGCAAGTGCCGGTCGGCTGATTCCTGAAATTTTCATTTTCGAGTTTCAGAACCAAAGTCTTCAATTAAAGCTAAGTACCCCATTGGGTAAACTTTTTCTTGTTCCTTACCGATGTCAGTAAAAGTTAATAATTGCATTACTTGTGGAAAGCAAATACCTCATAAAGATTTTCATTCGTACTGTATTCCTTGCCTAGGCGCTGATCACGATGTACCTTGCTGTCGGTTTTGTGCTTTATTTAATCAGCACACTGTCAGTCGTCTGTATATTTTCGCCTCTAAATATTTTCGTGCTCGATTTAATTATCCAGAAATGTCATCGGTTAGCCATCCGACTACTGAGATTCCGAAAGAATGCAAAGATAAAGACAGAGACAGACCACCGAGGTCTAAAACTGACGACACTTGTAAGCCAGTCGCCAGTTCGCCGGTACTCAATGAGGCGCTTTCAAAGCCCCTGATACCCCCTACTTCTGATTCGCAGGCCTCTACTGTGACCCATTCGGAGTCCGGTATGCCGCGAGATGCTCCAACTATGGAACCTGCGGATGTCTGTACCTTGGATGGGTCAGGAGCCGCTGTGCAGGCACCGACTTCTGAGGGTGTATTCAGGCCCTACAGACTTGCATATTAAACTGACGCCTCCTTTACTTAGGCCTAAATCTCGATCCATGCCTAAAAAAACAACGCCCAGGCCACATGCTCAGGCCTCTATGCCTAAAAAACAAATGATAAGAATGGCTGAAGATCTAATAACTTTAATCAGGGTTAGCCAACCCCCCCTTCTAAGAGGCCTAGGACTGAAGTTGATTATGAATCTTCTGATCAGGATTCTGTTTTTTCTGATTCTTCTGATGATCTGGATTTGCCTTTATCCACTTATGAAGATTCTGATGCAGAGGACTCCATTTCCTCTGCCTCCCCTCCTGATGATTTTTCTTTTGGGGAAACCTTACATACTCTTAAGGGAGCATTTCCACTGGGAAAGCCAGGATTTTTCTGATTCAAAAAACAGGCTTAGGGATTTCCTTCTCCTACCTCAGCATAGGCCTTTAGCTATTCCTCCTGTACTAGACATTGTTGATGATGCTTTCTTAGAATCTAGTTTGGCCCTGATTCCCTGCCTCCTGCCCCCAGAAAACCTGACAGATATTACAGGGTTCCTGATTCTCACAAGTTCCTTTTTAAAAATCCTATTGCAGATCCAGACACTATTTTACAGGAGCCCAAGGGCATTAAGGCTTGTACTGCTATAAATCCTACCCCTTCTGATAGAGACTCCAGGGCGCTGGAAAGATGGAGTAAGAAGGTTTACACTTCTGCAGCCTTGGCCATTAGGGCTTTAAACTGCCAGTTTCATATGTTAAAGTATCAACAACATGTTATTGAACTACTTAAACAGAAAATGATGTTGATTCCTGACTGTGTGGAAAATAAAGAATAACAGGATTTAATGCATTCTGCTGAACAAGTTGGAAAACATACTTTGCAATGCGGTTTTGATTCATTAAAGGCCTCTTGCAGGGCTGCTGTTACTGGGTCTGTGCTCAGACGTCATGCTTGGCTCAAGGAGCAGTCTTTGCCTGATCATGTTGAAGCTAAATTGTTGGATGCTCCTTTAAATCAGGACCGCCTGTTTGGCAACAAGGCTGAGTAAGTTCTTAAAAAGATGGAAGATAAAGCTAAATCTATGCAGGCTGTTAAAGATTTTTTACAAGTTCAGCCTCCTACATTTAGTAGGCACTGGCCCTCTAAGAATTGGTCCTTTCCAACCCCTTCCAGGTCTTCTCAAGTCAAACCCAGACACAGCAAAAGCCACAGGTTTCAGTCCCAGGGGACACACAGAATTAAGCAGATGGGGGGGCCTCCACTTCCAAATCTGGGAATAATAAGACTCCCCCCTATGGTAAACTGTCTCAATGACTTCCTTTTAAATTTTCCAAGCACTTATTAACTGACTGCCCCCTTGGGGGGAAAGACTGCTCTTCATGCAAAGAATTGGGAACTCATTACCCAGGACAAATGGGTTTTAAATATAGTGTCCCAGGGATACAGATTTCACTTCTACACGTTGCCAACACCAAGCGGGTGGCTGGACCTACCCCCAAATCAGTGGGCAGAGGCCCCAAAACAAGTACTTTCTCTCTTGAGCATGGGGGCTATTCAACTGGTACCAGAAGAGGAAAAGGGACAAGGTTTCTACTCGAGACTTTTCCTGGTACCCAGAAAAGACAATACATGGTGTCCTATCCTGGACCTATCTACTCTAAACACCTTTTTGGAGATTCCAAAATTCAAGATGCTGACTCTTCACCAATTACTTCCTATGCTAGGCAAAGATGCCTGGTTGGCAACACTAAGAAGCATACCTGCACATCCCAGTCAGGGAATCTTGCAGAAGATACCTATGCTTCAGAGCAGGTTACACGCACTATCAGTTCACCAAGTGCCTAGCTCCAGTTATTGCATTTTGCAGGCAAAGAAATATTCAAATATACCCATACCTGGACGATTGTCTAATTCAGACAGAAATCCAGGATATACTTTTGAATCATCTGGCCTTTGTACAAAGGGTTCTAACTTGTCTGGGGTACACCATAAATGAAAATAAATCGCACCTGGTACCCTGTCTACAAATTATATTCCTGAGAGCAAGATTGAATACATCTTCCCAGATAGCTTACCTCATGCCAGAGAAACAAATTCATTTGACAAACTACTTCAAACAAGTGGCCACAAAAAACCCTGCTATCTGCAAGACAAATACTGCAAGCCTTGGGGTTCATGGCCTCCTGCATTCTTCTAATTCCATATGCAAGACTGCATATGAGGAAACTACAGTGGTATCTAAAAAGCCTTTGGTGTCAGCATTCTCAAGACCTGGAAACAATGATTCCTGTCATACCTTGCGTACGCCTAGAGTTCCTTTGGTGGGCAGAGGCCTGCCACCAAAACAAGGGACTACCTTTCACACCACCCCTTGCCGCCCAAACCCTAACAACAGACGCATCAGCCTATGCATGGGGGGCTCACCTGGCAGGGAAGTGCATTCAGAGCAAATGGAACTCAAGTCAAATGCACCTGCATATCCATCAAAAAGAAATGTTAGCTGTACAGAATGCTTTGACAGCTTTTAAGGACCACATTCTTCCAGGACAACTAATGGTAAAGATGGACACCACTGTTATGTGGTACATAAACAAGCAGGGGGGTACACATTCTTACCCCCTCTGCAGACTAGCCATGGCATTGTGGAACACAGCCTTGAGCTACCAAGTGCACCTACAAGCTCAATTCCTGCCAGGAAAATTAAATACACTGGCAGACAGACTAAGCAGAAACCTCATGAACCCACACAAGTGGAAACTGGAACCAAGGATTTTCAACATGTTGACAAGCACATGGGGGAGCCCAGATATAGACCTGTTTGCCTCTCCCCAAAACTAACAATTGGACATATTTTGCACAAGGACTCCCCACAAACAAGCCTGGAAAGTGGATGCTCTGTCCTTCAGCTGGAAAAACCTATCAATCTATGCCTTCCCTCCTCTGTCTCTGCTCTCCGAAGTTCTACTAAAAATCAAACAGGACAAACAAAGGATGATTTTGATTGCTCCAGACTGGCCGTGCCAACACTGGTACCCCCTCCTGCGCAGTGTGTAATGGTTATCTCCATGAAACCTGCCTCAGACTCCTTCCCTGCTGTTTCAGCAGGAGAACCAGATTCTGCACCCTCAGCTTCTAACACTGAACCTTGCAGCCTGGCTAATTACTTAATCTCTCCTTTACCATCCCTCAGCAAACCTGTGATGGATATCATTTTAGAGACAAGGAGGCCTAGTACTAGAAAATCTTATGCTGAAAAATGGAAAAGATTTTGTGCCTGGAACCAATCTCAAGGGATGAGCACAGCAGCGCCCAATTTACCTCAGAGTTTACAATACTTAACTGAGATGCTTCACAAGGGCCTGTCTTTCCCCCCCCATTAAAATCCATGCCTCAGTCATTTCAGCTCATAACACAGAACTGCCCCTCTTCTCTCATCCACTGCTCAAGCAGTTCCTGAGAGGGGCCAAAAATTTGAGACCACCTAGGAGAAGGAGAGCTCCAACCCCAGCCTGGGACCTTAACTTTGTCTTGGAGAAACTCACTCTACCTCCTTTCGAGCCAGCTGCTACTGCAGACTTAAAATTTCTTTCTTGGAAAACTGCTTTCCTTTTAGCAATCACTTCAGCTAGAAGGATATCTGAATTACAGGCCCTTATGGCAGTGGAGCCTTTCATCATCTTTAATGCAGACAGAGTGTCCCTTAGAACCAATCCATCCTTCATGCCCAAGGTGGTATCCAGTTTGGCTCTTAATCAGTCCATTCATTTGCCAACCTTCTTTCCCAGTCCACAGAATAAAGGGGAATGGATACTGCATTCCTTAGATGTGCACAGACTTAGATTCTACTTGGACAGGACTAAACCTCAAAGGAAATCTGAACAACTGCTGGCGACATTTGCTGCAGGGACAGAGGGGAAGGCTATTTCAAAGCGAACCATTTCTAAATGGATAAGCCATTGCATTCATTTCTGCTATAAGCACCATGGAAAACCTATCCCCCAGGGGATCAGACCCCACTCCACCAGGGCTACATCTACCTCCACAGCCTTTCTCAGAAGAGTCCCTACCGGGGACATCCTAGAAGCTGCTACCTGGAGTTCTGTGCATACTTTCACCAAGCATTATCATTTGCCAATTTTCTCTAAATCCAGAGCTGGCTTTGCCACTGCAGTCTTGCAGGGCCTTATAGCTGGCCTTAATGCTATCTAAATTCCTCTTCCCAACCATAGCTTTGTAAATCTACCCAAATGTAATGACTGCAACAGTGAAACATGAAGAACATAATACAGTTGTGTACACTTGCCATAAATGTAGATGTTCGAGTGTATTCACTGTTGCAGTCCTGGTTACCCTCCCTCCAGCCCCCTAACTTCTTTTGACTGTACCTCTATTTCCCTTTGCTATGCTTAAAAGACTTTTTGGTGTATTTGCTTTTTTGTTGGAGATATATCTTTGTGCTTTTATTTTTAATTGCTTCCCATTAGGGGGGCACCTGATATCTGGGGCAAGAAAAACGGATGTAATGGCATCGGCTGCATGTTGTATACCCCTGACGTCATGGAAGAAGGGACAGCAACCGACGCAGGACCCAAGACTTTGTTAATCAGGCCGACTGAGGTCTACCTGCAAGAAGATAACCCAAATGTAATGACTGCAACAGTGAATACACTCGAACATCTACATTTATGGTAAGTGTACACAACTGTACTTTCTATTAGCTGTGTTTGTAAATTCTTACTACATGTTGTGGTCTGCTTGGGCTCCAAGGACTGGTATTAATTTGTCTTTTCATGGCTTACAGGTGCTGCCACTTGGAGAATAAGGACATAAATATAGACTCAATTTGCTTATTTGGTGATTTACTAGAAAAGCCCACTATGCACAAGACACACAGTCTTTTCAGGGGACACCTGTCAGTATTATCTTAAGTGACTTAGTCACACTGTTTACAAATGGAGACTGAGGAACTGTAACTTTGAACTGTAGGTTGGAGACTGAGGAACTGTAACTTAGAACTATAGGTTGAAGCTCATCAGCAGGTAATAGCCATTATTGTCTTCTCTAAACTGCTAGACTGGAATATGTTGGAGGCAACTGTGCATCTGTTAGTACCTGTAAAAGCCGTTATTGAAATTACAGCTTGAAAGTCTGCTACACGTCTACTCACCTCAGTCCTGTCATGTGATCTCTGTTTTAAATATTTATAATAATGTATTGATAAAGATGCAGGAAAAAAATGGTAGAAGCAGAATATGAGTAGGTGATGAAATATCCTTGACTTGATGTTGTCCTTTCCATTCATTCCTCAGCTGAGCTCCTTCCTTTACCCACAGCGCCCCACCAACCTAACATACCTCAGTTCTTATTTGCCACCATTCAGCCTTAGACGAAAACCCTTTTGCTCTTGAGTTTTTGTAGTAGTAGCTGTCCCTTTTTCATGAGTTAAATTTTAGAAACTCATTTTTATATTTATCACTTTTATCCTACCACCCTTTTACATTATTCTTAGACATTTTAGGAAGTTGCCAGTACTTTTTTAGCTACCGATTTTTTGGTACCTCTGTTGGTACTCTCCCTACCTGATTATATTTTACCATTTAGAGTACTCTCCATTACCATTTTTGGTAGTACTTTCTTCATTCTACTTCCTTTCTTTAAAAAAAAATCTTTCCTTTATTAGTTCTTCCTCAGTAATAATGTCTGAGAAGCCATCAGGTTTTAAGAAGTGCATTGCCTGTGGGTGTAAAATCCCCAGTTCAGATGCCCAAAGGGAATGTGTGTGTTTGGACCCATGCACTTGGACATGAATTGTTCTATGTGCTCTGGATTCTGTTCCAGAGCTCTTATGGACTGCAGGAATAAGTTGGTTCGTAGGGGCCTCCTTCCTTCTTCCTCTTCTGTGGCTGGGGCTCAAACTCCATCCAGAAAGCCAGATAAGGGGAAGCCAGACTCAGCAACTAAAGAAACTGAGTCACGCAAGAGGTCCCAGGGCCCTTCCTCCTCCTCTGCTCCTTCATCAGAGCCTCCTACAAATATGCACAAAAAGTCTAATTTGACTACTTCAGATCCAAATGGTTCTAAAACGTTCTCTTTGGATCTGAACTCCTCCCGAATCTGGTTACTTCACAGCTCTCTTCGCCATTCTTGGAGGGATCTCCATGTAGGCATTCCAGACCTCCATTCTTCACATCTCTTAGGTCTTCCATAAGCATATCTGAAGCTTATGTGGATAGGGTGATGAGAAAATTTCTCAGAGCTCAGATTCAGATGGGGGTACTTCAAGCTCGGACTCCCACCAGATCCATGAGTCGACCTTTGTCTACTTCCCCTTTGGTATCTCCTTCTCCAATTCAACCCTTCCTTTTGGAGATCTCTGATACAAGACCCCTGGAGGTGTCCTCATCAGATCTGAAGACTGCTCTTTCAGTGTTGTGACTTCCCAGAGTAGCTTGGCCCTGAGCCTTTTGGAGCTGGGGAACTCTCAGAGCTGAAGCATCAGCGCCAGGTCCAGGGGGCTGGGATAGTCTCTGAAGCTTTCAAAGTAATCTCTCCCCCTTGGGTCTTTGGCGATGTATAGCTTGGGTCCAAATCCCTCTTCAGGTGGAGTGCAGGTGGGGTTGAAGGAGCCGATGGTTCAGGAACTACAGGCTCCTTTTAGTATCAAATTCAGTTTCCCATAGGCATTCTGTCTTTGAGGTTATGGAGAGGGCCTCCTCCTTGTCTAGAGAAAGGACATCCCTGCCCCCCCCCCCAGATCAGACAACGTTATCTCCTTTGAGCCTAACCTATCTCTTCCACTGGTACAGCCAGCCCAATCAATTCTTCAGTTAGTCCCTCAGGACATCTTCATCTGATACTTCCCCAGACCATCCCACTGAGGATGTCCCTCTGAAGAGGTGGTGTAAAATGAGACGCCTAGATTCCCCTTGGGGAATCTCACAGAGGGCGCTGATTTTTATGAAGGGGTGGGTCCTCCAGATCTCCACCTGATAAGGTCTTCTTTGGAGCCATATTGGAGCTCTTGAAACAAAAAAGTGGTTGGTCCTCTGATACCTCCTTCCAGGAGGAATCTGTGGTGTTGGAGGCTTTCGGGTCTGGCCTGTCTACTGCTTGGGTGGACCTCCCCAATTTATTTCTCACCAGATGTGGAAGGAGCCGGATACTGTAAAGCCGATCCCTAAAAGACCTGACAAGGTTCTAGCCCTTCCCAAGGACCGGGCACACTGGAGCAGAGTCCCAGTTGATGCCTTGGTTGTGGCGGCAGCCACTAAGAAAGGACCTGCAGAACAGAGTTCTTCTATCCATCCCCCTAACAGGGAGTCCAGGGCCTTGGACAGATTTGGTAAGTATGCGTATGCTTCAGTGACCTTTGCTGTGGTCGCTGAATTATCTGGCACATTTTGCAAGATTGTAATGAGATTTGACAAGAGAGCTTTCATTATCTCTTTTTGGGTCCATGTCTGCTAAGAATCAGTATAGAATTCCCTTACAGCTGTCCACCCTCCAGTCTACTTCTGATAAATACATGAGGCTGATCTCCCTTGCAGCGGAAGGTACCTCATGGGCGGTGGATTCAGGCATAGCCATTAAGAGATATGCCTGGATGCAACTATGTGATTTTGCAGAGCCCTTTAAGTCTTCATTTATCAGTGCTCTGTTTAATAAATATTCCTTATTTGGCCCCAGGGTAAAGGACACATTCTCCAGATTTGAGGAAGAGGGGAAAGACCCTGTCTGCTGTGGGGGTATGTTTTTCATTTCCTCAAAGACCTTTCTCAAGGAGTCAGTGGGAGGTAAAAAAAATTGTTTTGCAAGTCCCAGGGTCCATTTCAAGATTCATGTGGAGATAGTTCCCCCAGTGGAAGAGGAGGCGACTAGAATGGAAGAACCAGGGCTTCCAGGTTTACTTCTTTGGTAAGCTTTACCAGTGATCCTGAAGGGAAGCTCGACTGTTTCTCTCTGGGTGCAGTCGGGGGGGGGGGGTGCTTGTCTCTGCACCAGAGAGACTGGCTATCTACAGCAAAGGATTCTTGGGTTCAGTGAATCCTATCCAGAGGCTATATTATACCATTCCCCTTCAATCAAAATGAAAAGAATCCCCAGTGTTCCACCCAATTAGAGAAGCAGCAGCACTAGAAATAAAAAAATAAAAAACAAAACTGCTATAAAAAGTCATCCAATAGGTCCCACCAGACCAGAAAGGATTTGTAACCTATTCAGGATTTGATTTGGTGCCAGAAAAGCACCAGGTTGATACAGCGACTTTCCAGAGGCTGGTAGATCATGTCCTAGCAGGAGCAGGAGGGTTTGCCCTTGCTTACCTAAGTGATATTGCCATCTACAGCCATTACTGGCAAGAGCACCTTCAGCATGTCAGGGAGGTACTGGGCAGACTACAGAGGGCAGGGTTGACCATTAAGCCCAGCAAATGTCAGGTGGGTATGGCAGAAGTCTCCTACCTGAGACATAGAGGGGGGAGTGGTAAGATCCATAGGTTCATAGATTAGTACTAGGTTAACTGCCCTTTTTTGGGCCATTTGAAGCCTAGCCAGTTACCCCATGTGAGAATCAAACCCTGCACCTTGTGTCTTTAAGGTAAACATCTTAACCATTATGTCATCGTCCCACCCCTGACATAACCTGCCAAAGTGGAAGCCATTCAGGCTGAGTAAGTTCTTAAAAAGATGGAAGATAAAGCTAAATCTATGCAGGCTGTTAAAGATTTTTACAAGTTCAGCCTCCTACATTTAGTAGGCACTGGCCCTCTAAGAATTGGTCCTTTCCAGCCCCTTCCAGGTCTTCTCAAGTCAAACCCAGACACAGCAAAAGCCACAGGTTTCAGTCCCAGGGGACACACAGAATTAAGTAGATGGGGGGGCCTCCACTTCCAAATCTAGGAATAATAAGACTCCCCCCTATGGTAAACTGTCTCAATGACTTCCTTTTAAATTTTCCAAGCACTTATTAACTGACTGCCCCCTTGGGGGGAAAGACTGCTCTTCATGCAAAGAATTGGGAACTCATTACCCAGGACAAATGGATTTTAAATATAGTGTCCCAGGGATACAGATTTCACTTCTACATGTTGCCAACACCAAGCGGGTGGCTGGACCTACCCCCAAATCAGTGGGCAGAGGCCTCAAAACAAGTACTTTCTCTCTTGAGCATGGGGGCTATTCAGCTGGTACCAGAAGAGGAAAAGGGACAAGGTTTCTACTCGAGACTTTTCCTGGTACCCAGAAAAGACAATACATGGGGACAGCAGGGTACTACAAAAAGGTATTCCCCAGTTATAGTACTATAGCTGCTCCCCTCACAGACCTGACAAGGAAAAACAGGCCAGATAAGGTAGTGTGGACCCCAGCATGTGAGTAGGCATTCCAGAAGCTTAAAGAAGTTTGAGAGGACCCCCTGTATTAGCTAGTCCAGATTACAGCAAATAATTTGTTGTGCAGGTGAATGCTTCAAACCATGAGGTGGGGGCTGTACTTGGCCAGATTTCTTCAGCGGGAGAAGAGCACCCAGTGGTTTATCTCAGTTGTAGGCTCCAGCCTAGGGAGGAATGCTGTGCAGCTGTAGAAAAGGAATGTCTAGCCATAGTGTGGCACTGCAGAAACTTCAGCCTTATCTGTATCGAAAATAATTCATTGTAGTTACAGATCACAATCCCCTAACATGGTTACGTCAAGCCAGCAAGCAAAATGCCAAGTTACTAAGGTGGAGGCTGGGGTTGCAAGCATATATGTCAGTGCAGCACCGCAGTGGGATTAGCAATGCTAATGCTGATGGGCTCTCAAGACAGGGTATGGGGTAAGGTATACCCAGATAGACTCAACCCTCTCAAGCAACGTTTCTCAAGGGACACTTGAAAAACTAGCTTGAGTTCTTGGGGATGGGATGTGTGTGTGAAAAAACTGAGGGGCTGGCAGCCCAGCCAGATAGAATTTTGTAGATAATTCTATGTCATTGTAAACATTAATATAATCCACAAGTTTGTTTTACAAATGTAAAGAGAACTATATGTTGGGATTAAACTATATGTTGTATTGAGCTTCAAAAATGTAGACACAGTGCACCCTGCTGGAAGAAAGCTGTTAAGTAAAGAATTTTACAACTGTGTTTGATCTCAAGCTCGGAAACTGGATGTCTGTGCTAGGAAATTGTTTTTATTGTTTTAAGACAGAGATAATTACTAGATTTTACATGTAAAGTGTCCGTTATTGCTGCGGCTTCCTGGCAGTTGCAAGATTACAAAGATATGCTCAATTTTGAGTTCTGTGAGCCTGAGAAACTTTAGCAGAGGTGTCAAGAGTGATGTAGTCTGAAATGACTCAGCAGTAAGGTTTATTCTCAATTTAAGGCCCATCTCAGAAAGCACAGCATTTTGTATCTTGTCTTGGATGTAGTAAGAGCATCCACTCACCAGCACTTGCTTGCTCTGTGCATGTAAGTAGTGTTTAGAATAGTGATTTCTCTTACGGATAGAAATAGTAAGATTAGACTACAATATTGTTTAAGTATTTCCTGTAATTTCTGAACTCTGTAATGTCATTGTGTTGAAGTAGTAAGTATTGTCTTGTGTTTTTATTTATTGTTAAATATTTTTAAACCTTTTAAGTGTGGCTGTTTTGTGTAGAGATAATTTCAGCTCTAGAGTACTTGCATGTATTTGGTGATAGTGTACAAAGCCAATCCAATAGCCTTGCTAATAGTAGTGGTTGGTGGCAGCCGGTGCTACCTTATAGTCAGGGCAGAAAGAGGACATAGCTGGAGAACCTGTGCCAGCCTTCCCCAGGTGCATCTGTATGTTTGTATACAAATCAAATCTTAGTGTGTATGTCAGCTACTTGGACAGGGACAAAAAGCACTGGTTGGACAGAGAAGGTGCTTGGAGGTTTTAGCTTGACCAGTAGGCTGAGATCTGGACCCTGTAGCTGTGCCAGTGGGGAGTCTTATTGGGGATCTGGAGAGAAAGGGAGAAACCACCCCCAGACTGAATGTGATCTCTGTGTGCTCTTAAGGGAAATTCTACTTTACTGTGTGTGTACTTGTTATCCTCCCAATGTGGACGCCACTCGCTGGTGCTAGTGGTGAGGATTGAGGCTCCTTGATTACTGGGCCAGTGCATGGGCATCACAGGGATGAGTTTTTGAGCCAAAACTTGGAGCTGAGGCTTGAGGGGTGGGATTGATTCTGAAGTTGTCAGAGCCATCACTCCCTCTCTTGGCCTTGGCACTTAATAGCCTGGCTCCATTGTCAGCCTTGGAGCTGGGGTGGATTGTAGCAGAGATAAGACCTCCTGTCCCTTTTTCAGAATGGATAAGTGCTAACATTGATCTCATCCTGCTTTGGTGGCAGTTGAGAGGGTTGTCTCCAGACTGAGAAATGAGGTCTCAGCCATGCCCAGCTTTGTCCCAACCCCCACATGATTCTGCTTTTGAACTTCTACCTCGTGATAGACAGAGATAAGTCAGCCTGTTTTGTCCTTGAGTGCTCAACACCCAAGCTCCCAGTTTGATTCTTACCCTTCTGTGGAAGCTTAAATGAGACAGGGTCATGGGAAACAGACATGTAAAAAGAGACATTTTGACTCCTTCCTGGAGTCTGTCTTGGAGGTGAGAAACTTGGATGATGAAGGGTCCTCATGATCCCCACTGGAAGATGTCACCTTTGGTGATATTCTCAAATTAATGAAACAACAAGAGGGTTGATCCAACAATATGCCCTTCTCTGAGGAGTCTGTGTTCTGCAAGGCATTGGGGCTGGCACTTCTACATCTTGTGTGGTTCTGCTTGTGGATGCCTTCGTATATCTGCTGGCTGAGCTGTCATGGTGCGATCCTGATGTGGCGGAGCTGGCTCCAAAGAAACCCAATAAGATCTTGGTTGCACTGAAGGACAATGAGCACTAAAGCATGAGTCCTTCAGTAGATGACATGCTTGTGGCATCCACTAAGAAGGAACTCTCAAAAGAAAGTACACCTCTTCATCCCCCAAATAGTCAAGGATTTTGGATAGGTTTGGAAAATGAATGCAACCATCAGTGACTTTGCACTTGGAGCACTGAAATGCATTGCCCATATGACCCATTTTCAGAGGGACCTGACCAAGGAACTCAGCAAGTCCCTCTTGGGTAACTTACCAGTGGGCATCTAGCAATCAGTGGAGTTCCAGTTGTCTTCCTATAATTGCTGTCCAATGTATTCATGCATTTGCTATCTAATGCAGCTGATTGTATGACCAGAGCAGCAGGCATCAGCATTATCCATCTGCCAGCACACCTGGATGAGGTTACTTAACTTCCTTCCTTAACACCCTTTTTGATGAGTGAACACTGTTTAGGTTAAGGAGACTGTCACTAGGAGTGAGCAAGATGTTAAAACCCTGTCTGCTGTGGGAATCTGCTTCTCCACTCCTCAGAGGGCCTTTGCTAGGAACCAGACAGGAGGAAAGATGATGTGGTTCAGAAAATCTCAGGGTTTTAACCAGGACACCACTGCAGACAGACCTCGTGAGGTGGATATGGGGTGGAGCAATTTCATTATACGTTGCCCGAGAAGAAGAGGTAAATTGTAGTATCAGGGATTCTTGTGGTTCTTTCATTGAGAAAATCCTATCCGCGCTCCTGAAGGATTGTCCAATTGCCACAATCTGTAGACATTTGGGGGGCACTAATCCCTTTACCCTCAAGCCTGGCAGGCCATCACACTAGATATATGGTTGCTGAGGGTAATCACCACAGGCTACACTATTCCCTTTCTTTCCTCTCCTCAGAAAAAGAGGATTCACAATGTGCCACCCAATCAGTTGGAATTCTCTGCAGCAGAAATAGGAAAGATGCGCAAAAAAAAAGTCATCCAGCAGGACCCCCCCCCCCCCCTTCCCCGAGACCAACTTGGATCTGGAGTCTATTCAAGGTTCTTTTTAGTTCCAAAGAAAACAGGGAACCTCAGGCTAAGCCTTCTCAATCAATATGTGAAACAAAGTTCCAGATGGTCACAGTTGTGAAATAAAGTTCCAGATGGTCACAATTCAGTCCATTCTGCCACCCTTGAGAAAGGACAACTGGAAGTGCTCCATAGGTTTCCAGGATATCTGGTATCACAGCAAGAATGTAAGGCAGTCCAGGAGGTTTCTCCATTTCCAGCTTGGAGACGGTCCTTTTCAGTTCAGAGCAGAACTCTTCGGTCTCACTACAGCCCCCTGGGTGTTTAACAAATGCGTGGCAATTTAAACAGTGCATCTTAGATTGCTGGGGGTCAGGGTGTTCTCATATTTAGGTGACTAGCTCCTTACTGCCCCAACCAAGGATCTTCTGACTCAACAAAGGGACTCCTTGCTCCATCTTCTGCAACTGGGAATTATAGTCAACCAAGCAAAAAGTCAGTTGACATCTCTGCAACAAACAGAATTTATAGGGTGCCACCTGAACCTGATCAGTCAAGTAACGAAACTCCCACAGTTCAGGATTTCATCCCTACACCAAGACTTATTAAAGTTTTTCATCACCCCAGTCCTCCTGCTAGCCACAGAGTGCTTCAAGGGACCCTGTCTGTCCAGTGGTCCATGGTATTGTATCCATTACATACTCAAATGTAACACCCATTTATGGGTGTCTTATCATTTGGTGGTTGACCTCCCTAATGGTGTGGGATAGTTGACCATTCTTGCCTACCACCTGTTATGCCTACAGAACCACAGTCACTTCTCTCCTGGGGTGAGGTGGAGTGGGGGCATTTTAAAGTGAAGTTGGTCCAAGGTTCTTGATCAACCAGAGAGATTGGTCTTCACATCAGTGTCTTGGAGATGAAGGCTATCCTTGAATTGCAGCCTTTTCAAAACTCCCTTCTTGAAGGTGTGATTTCTTTCCACACAGATAACATGATTATAGTTTTGTACATCAGCAAGCAAGAGGGTAACCCGCTCTATCCACTTTGCTGGGAAACCATGAGAGTATGGCAATGGGTGATATCGTCCCTTTGTTTTCTAGTAGCAATGCACATTCTGGGGACATCCAGTATTCTTGCAGACTAGCTCAGCAGGTTCATTCTCCTGCATTATGAGTGGCCCCTCAATTAGACAATGGCAGCATAAGTCTTTAGTCACTGGGACCTGCCTTGCTGCAATCTTTGTTTCATACCTAAACAATAATTGCAGCATTTACACTGCCTTGATCCTGCCATAGGGTCAGTCAGTGGGGAATGCTGTAGTCCGCACTTGGTTCCCAGCTCTTCTTTATGCGTTTCCACTATACCACTGATAACATTTTATCCAGAAAGCCAGAAGGATCAAGGCCAGAGTAATCCTTGTTACCCCCTTCTGGCCCTAGCAGGTTTGGTTCCCCTTTCTTTGGTTTCCTCTACTACATCCTCCCTGGATCCTGGACTTGCATCCAGATCTTCTGAGTCACCCACCTGGACAGCCTTACTACAATCTAAAGACCTTGAAACTAACTGCATTGTTTCTCCAATTATAATGATGGCGAAAAATGCCAGGCTATCCACTTCAGTGGTTAACATTTTATCAGATTCACAAAAGCCAAATATACTAGAAGGGTTTATCTTGGCAAGTGGAAAAAGGTTTACTATTTGGGCATCTTCCAAGGGAATAGATCCCTTTCTGGCACCTCTTCCATCCATTCTTGAGTTCTTGATGCATCTTTTTCTAAAAGGCTATAGTTTTTCAACATTTCAGGGTTCGGCTAGCAGCTATTTCCAGTTTTCACTTTGGCCAAAACCAAACTCCCATTGCTGCTTTAAAAATTTCAAATGCTTTTCTAAAGGCAACTTACCACTTGATGCCTCTGATAAGGGATCCATTTCCTCCATGGTACATTACCATTATCCTGCAGGCCTCAACTCAAGCCCTTTTTGAACTGGCAACCACAGTGGATTTAAAATATCTGTCTTGGAAAACCAATTTTCTGGTGGCTGTTACTTCTGAAAGGAGAATCTCAGAATTGCAAGCATTGTTCTGCAAAACCCCTTATGTGATCTTCCTTTAAACATAGTGTCTTTGAGAACAAATCCCAATTTTCTCCCAAAGGTGACATCCAAACTGAACCTTAACCAGACTATCAATTCTAATAAAGGTGAGTATACCTTACACTGTTCATTGACAACTCAAGATTTTATTTACACAGGAATAAAGACGTAAGAAACCTTGATCAGCTATTTGTTGCTTTCTCTAAAGCAGAAATTGAACAATGTGTGTCAAAAGTCACTCTTTCTAGGTGGCTTTCTGATTTGTATAATTATGACAAGCAGGGACTGTCTTTACACATAACACAAAAAAAAAAAAACAAAAAAAAAACTAAGGCTCATTCAACAAGGGCAATAGCTTCTTTTTTATGCTAAGAACCTGTTGATGAGATTTGGTCAGCTGTTCATACATTTATGTCTCAGTACAAACTGGTTATACAGTACAGGTCCTGTACCTCTTTTGGCTGCACCATCCTCCAGAATATCTTTACTTGACACCATCCAGGTGTTTTCAGTATCTTTGGAATCTGCCCCAAAGGTTGAATTGGATATGAAAGTTGTGTACTTACCATATTGCTAGATGCCATAGGTCTCGACTTTTTAAGAGGCTAATGTGGAACACAAACCCTAGCAATGTTTGACAGTCAAAATGTGGAACACCGTCTTTTTGCACTGCGTGAAACACTCCATTGCCATGGGGCCTAATAGAACTTTTTTTGTAAAATTCAATACAACATACTTGAATCAGATAGAAAACATTTATTTTACAAGCTGCAGTGGCATAACTACACCATAAGTACATGAAACAGCACTTCTGTACAAATCCGAAATAAAGGCATGTTGTCATTAATCCACTTGCTGCATTTGCATTTTCTAAACAGACCTGTTAGGATGCTGTTGCACTATACACTATCATACATTAGATACACCAGATGTACACTTATTGTATGCTGCTGTGGCTTTCATAGCAGCATCTACACTTGATCTAATGTTGTCAGTCTTTATTCATTCATGACTATTGGGTTTCGGTTCCATCCTCTGAACCGACTAGGCCATTGCAACAAGCTTGCGCCAGCCAGAAAACTCTCGAGCTAAGGTTACCCGTAGTGGCTCTCTTCCCTTCCCTTGCCATGTAGACCATCAAGACTTAGGCTGCGCTCTCATGCTAAGTGTTTGTAATTCTTACTTTTGTTGACAGTTTTTTCTTCCTTTTAAATCCCTCTTGATGGTCTTTACTCGTGTGTGTGTGTGTGTGTGTGTGTGTGTGTGTGTGTGTGTGTGTGTATATATATATATATATATATATATATATATATATATATATATATATATATATATGGTTGAATTAGTGGCCGAGTGTTCTTTCATATCTCTCTCTTTACTTTTTGGTATTTTCTTCTTGCCATAGTTGGAATAAGCCCCTCCCTTCCCTCTTACCTTTGGTAACTCTCAAATACTATTGTTGGTATTGCTCCCCCTTTTCTCTTTACCCTTCGAGTATTTCTTGTGCTAGCATTGTTGGTACGCCTATAAAAAAAAAAATGTTTCACTTTGTCTGTTTTTTCCTCGTTGTGTATTTGTGTACGAGATCATGGGAATGGCTGTTCCCGTTGGTAATTTATTGATAATGGCTGAAAAGAAAGAACAGGTTTTAAGCAATGTGACAAATCTGGCAGGAAGATGCCCAATTTCGATGGGCATCTTTCCAGTGTACACTGTTTAGGAGTGCCGCAGTTACAAATCCAGCCTCCGTGTGAGCTCTGTAAGGGCTTTAGTGTACGAGCCCTGGCAGAATGTAAAAACAAATTGATCCTGAAGGGCTTATTAAACATCCCTTTTTCAGAGGCTTAGTTGGAGGTGTCAAAACCTCCTAAGAAAGAAGCTAAAAAGAGCCATTCTCTTCCAGCATCTTTTCACTCTCGTGATCCAAAATCATCCAAAGCTCAGGTTTCTATGGAACCGAAACCTAAACAACTGAAATTGGCACAGACAACTGGCTTGGCATCAGAGTCTACAACCCCTTCCAAGGTGCCGTCCATTTCCATGGAACAGACAAAAGTTGCCATGGTACTGACCCCCCTTTCCACAGTACCTCAGACCCTCTCGGCACCAATAATAGTTTCCCTCACAAAACTGGTTACTTCCACCCCAACACAACTCTTTGCTACTGTGCCAAAGGTCGAACATCTACCCAGGATTTATTATTCCCCATCCATTGACCCCTTTGTTGGCCAGCAGCTTAACCCCTTTATTGATCACCCAGAATCTCCCTCGAGGATATCTATTTGTTCCACTAGGAGCTTTGAGAGCTTGATGTAGTTAGACTGGCAGATCAGCTGTTGGCAGCCAAAGGTATTCCAATCCCATCTAGGACCTCCCTCCCACCAGGAGCAGAGGTTTTTTCTCCACAGACTCCAACTTATCTTTCTCCTTCGACCTCCTTGCAAGATTTAGAGCCCTCGGCACAGCCTCTCCCAGTGCCAACTTTTTCCGCACCGATGGTGGATCTCACCTTTGGACCTCGGCTCATTTGGAGCCAACCCTCCCATGAGACCGTAACTTGGCTGTTGGCTCCAGAATTCCTAGTACGGCACTGATTTTTTCCACTGCACTGTCTATGGTTCCGGTTGCTTTGACTGTCCTGAGTCCTGTCATGGCTCCTTCTCTGGAGACAGGCTCGTCAGAGCGGGATGTGACCCTGGTTCCAGGCTGCCATCCCTCTACAGGTGGGCCTGCCTTTCAGATTATGGAGAGGGCACTAGCCTCAGCAGGCTCACAGTTGGCACTTTCGACGTCAGACTGTCATATCTACGTGTTCTCTTTTTCGCAGCTGTCACAGTCTACTACAATGAGGTAGCAGGCATTGGAGCAGCAAGACGCACCCTACTGCAGGGAACCCTGTCTTTGGAATCCTCTTAAGACCTCCCTCATGATCCACCCCCATAAGAGAACGTGCAAGAGGAAGCACGTAGATTCTCTGGAAGAATCTTTCACCAAGGATACAAACTACAGTGAAGGGGAAGTGTTCCCACAGTAGCCCCCTGAAGATGGCTCCTTTGGAGACATCCAGGACATCCAGGAAATCTTAAAGCAGAGGGGTGACTGGAAGCCCACCAACCCAGTCTGTCTTCTTGCAGGCTTTTCATGTGCAACCTTTTGCTTCCTGGGTGACCCCACCTGCGGATGAGTTGGTCAAGCTCATCGTGCAGCATGTTTATAAGGCCCTTGACCCAGTGGAGCCAATCCCCCGGAGACCTGACAGAATACACCCCCCCCCCCCCACCGAGGATCATCCCCACTGGTCCAAGAGTTTAGCGGCAGATGCTATGGTGGTGGCGGACACAAATAAGCAACTCGCACAGGCAAGTCCTACTGTCCATCCTCTGAACTGAGAGTCTCTAATGTTGGACAGATTAGGGAAGCGGGTTTATCCTTCAGTGACCTTTGCGATATGGTCCTTGAATTATTTGGCACATTTTTCCCATCTTCAAAGGGACCTGATCACTGAACTCTCAGAAACCCTAGTGGGGGGCAGTGTCTGATGAGGTACATGAGAAGCTTGCCTCTCAGCTTGCGACCCTAGAATCTATCTCTAACTCCTCCATGCAGTTGATAGCAAGTGGGTGGCCAGAGCAGTGGGTGCAGGTCTGGATGCACTTGTGTGACTTCGCGGACGCCTTTAAGTCTTCCCTCGTCAGTGCTTCCTTTGACACTTCCTCGTTTTTTGTCCCAAAAGTTATTCACACATTAGCCAGGTATGAAAAGGCCAGAAAGACACTTTCTGCTGTGGGCATACATTTTTCCACTCCTCAACAACCCTATTCCAGGAATCAGAGGAGTGGGAAAATGTGGTTCAGGAAGTCCCAAGGGCCTTTTTGGGTCGCACGTGGAGAGTTTTCTCCCTAGGGCAGAGGGGGGAACTCATCAGGAAGAAGCACCTCCTGTGCCAGAGGGGGCCCGCATAACCAGAGTTTCAGAGATTCCTTCTCTGGGCAACCCTAGCAGTGCTCCTGAGGAGCGGCCCGATTGCTTATCTGTGGAGGTAGTCAGGGGGAGATTCTCTCTGCATCACTTGGCCTGGCTCTCAATAACATCAGATTCTTGGGTGCAGAAGATAATTACCAGAGGTTACCTTATCCCCTTCAGTCTTTATCCAAGGCACAAAGGCGAATCTCTGATGGTTCCACCCAGTCAGAGGGATGCAGCAGCTCAAGAAATTGAAAAGCTGCTTCAAAAAAGAGTCATCTAAACAGTCCCACCAGACCAAATAAGATCTGAATTTTATTCAAGATTCTTTTTAGTGTGAAAGAAGACAGGGGACTGGAGGCCTATTCTAGACCTTGGTATCTTGAACAAGTTTGTCTGACAGGCAAAATTCCAGATGGTCACCTTTAAGTCTATCCTTCCTTTTCTGGAGAAAGACGATTGGATGTGCTCAGTAGATCTTCAGGACGTGTATTACCACATAAGAATGGACAAGTGCTCCAGAAGATACCTCCTTTGCTGGATGGGAGCCAGTTATTACCAGTTTCACGCACTGCCCTTTGGTCTCACCACAGTCCCCAGAGTGTTCACCAAATGCATGGCAGTGGTAGCAGCTGATCTGAAGCTACAAGGATTCCGGGTGTTTCCATATTTAGATGATTGGCTCCTTACTGCCCCCAGCAGACATCTACTCCTGCACGCATTGGCTTTATGGGCGTCTCAATAAACAAAAGTCAAAACTGGCATCAACTCGAAGCATAAAATTCATTGAAGCAACATTCTACACATAATCCTGTGAGGTTGCTCTACCTCTTCACAGACTCCAGAGGTTAAGGTCATAGCTGTGAGTGATACTCTCTCAAGACATAGTCCCAGCTTGCTTAGTCTTACAACTACTAGGATCAATGACAGCAACAATCACCCTAGTTCCTCTGGCGAGGTTTCACATGAGGCTGCTTCAGTGGCTGCTTGCATCACAATGGTATCTGTTAACACAACCCATGTCTCATCCAATCTGCATAACAAATCAATGCAAGCAGGATCTGACCTAGTGGATGAAGCCAGAAGAAGAGTTGTGGAGTCACCCGTTTTTCCCCCTCAGCCCAAGGCTGTAGTGACCACAGATGCATCCCTGATGGGGTGGGGCATTTTCAGGGAAAGACGGTCCAAGGTAGTTGGTCCCCCTTAGAATCCAATTTGCATATCAACGTCCTAGAGCTAAGGTCGGTGCTTTTAGCGTTGCAAACATTCCAATCTGCTCTTCAGTCTGGGACAGTTGCTATCCAGTCAGATAACATGTCCATCGTCTGGTACATCAACAAACTGGGAGGAACCAGATCCTATCGGTTATGTCGGGAAGCCCTGAGAGTATGGCAATGGGCGATCGCATCCAACCACTTGATGGCAACGCACATCCCCAAGAGCTCCAAGTGATAGCGGACAAATTGAAACAGATACAGATGCATTCTTGTGCCTCATGAGTGGTCTCTTAGTCCCATAGTAATGATGGAGATATTTCGTCATTGGGGTCGATCTGTTTGCATCCCTCATGAGCCACAAATGCAGCAGCTACTTTGGCCCACCCTCCCCCACCCCCAGGGGGAGTCCCCAAGAGATGCTGTTCTACACAATTGTCCCCAGGGGCTGCTTTATGCCCCCCCATTCCCTTAATACCCCATTACTTGAAGAAAACGGAATGGTTTTGAAGCAAAGTGATCCTCATTGCACCCTATTGGCCCATCAAGTCTGGTTCCCCTGTTTTTGGCCTCACCTAGTTCACCATCCGTGGGCTCTGGACCCAACACCGGGACTTTTGTTTCATCCACAGGGGCTGGTCCATCCTGACCTACCAACTCTCAAGCTGACCCATTGGTACCTCCTCTTCCAGTAATAGCCAGGCAGAAAATTCTATCTTCCCCCATACAAGAGATGCTTCTGAATTTCCATAAACTGTCCACCAGGAAACTTTATCTTAGTAAGTGGAATAGATTTGTGATCTGTGCTCAAGGAGAACTAGATTCCTTTTCAGCCTCGATTAATAAGGTGTTGGAATATTTGTCAACCTGTAATCAGGAGCTTCAGCTTCGACTATGAGTTCATTTGGCAGCTGTCTCAAACTTCCATAATGGCTTAGATGATTTCTCACTGATATCTCATCGCCTCTGCAAGACCTTTCAAGGGAGTCATGCATTTAAAGCCACCTTTTAATGAGCCCATTGAACCTTGGAATTTGACGTTTGAATTACAAGCTTTACCTCATCAGCCCTTTTTAGCCAGCCGCCACCTGTGATATAAAATTTTTATCTTGGAAGACCTTATTCCTGGTAGCCATCACTTCAGCCAGGAGAATATCAGAGTTACAAGCCTTGTGTATAAAGTGCCCATACATTATTTTTCATAGAGTGACAGTATCCCTTAGGACTAACCCTTCCTTTCTACCAAAATTGTCTCAGATTCAAATATTAACCAGTCCATTGACCTGCCACTTTTCTTCCCGAACTTTTCAAAGAAAGAAGAGTATTGTTTGCATATGTTGGATGTACACAGACAATTACATTTTTACTTGGACAGAACAAAATCCTTCAGAAAATCAGACCAGCTGTTCCTGTCCTTTTCAGGTCTTCGATTAGGCAAGCCATTTTCCAAAGTCACCTTATCGAAATGGTTGAGCGATTGTATTACCTTTATTTATCATCAAAATATAGCAAGTTTACCAACTAAAGGCAAGCATCACTCTAGTAGGTCAGTTTCTACTTCTGTGGCCTTTCATTCTACAGCCTCCTTTGTGACGTTTGCGCAGCAGCTTCATGGGCTGCCCCTCATACCTATATCACTCATTACAAATTGGATATGGTCTCCAGGGGAAGAGCATCCTTTGGCTTCATTGTGCTCAGGAATATCCTTCCATAGGGGCCTCCCGGGACATAAAGTAGCTAGGGACTCTGAACAAGCCATCACGAATGAATGAAGATCGACAACATCAGGTAAAGAAGTTATGTTCTTACCATAACGTTCCGTCTGTGTTGTTGATCTTCATTCGTTTTTGACATCCCACCCTCCAACCCCCTCCAAAGATTCCTGGTGGTTCGGAACTACTCCTGGTTCACTGCTAGGTTAGTTGCTCAGACAAAGCTTTCGCTTTTTGTTTCTGCTGGCAAACTCGATCTGAAGGGAAGAGAGGCACTATGGGTAATCTTAACTCTAGAGTTTTCTGGCTGGCGAGAGCTTATTACAGTGGCCAAGTTGGTTCTGAGGAATGAACCGAAACCCAGTCGTCATGAATGAATGAAGAATCAACAACACAGATGGAACGTTATGGTAAGAACATAAATTCTTTTTTTAGCAGCTTAAGATCACAGCAATCCAGTTCTTCATTCATTTTCACTGCTAATAATAAGTTCAAGGTTTTTACATTGAGAGATTGTCACAATTCAGTTTTCCCTTTCTGCACCATGCTAAATGCTCTTTCAGCTTATGCATTTCAATGCGGCAAGCAAAATGGGGTCCATCATAAGCTTCTTAAAGGGTAGCAGTTTCCCTTCAATGCAAAGGTCCCTCAGAAGGTGTGCCCAGTAGTTGGACACACAAGTGGGGCCCATCGGCTAGACCGGTCAGGTTCCCTGTGTCCTTAGTCTGATGCTGGGTAAACTCATCAATTAATTGTTCAGCTTCAGCATCATTTTCACAGACACCCAGACAGAAACCAACATCCCTGACAAGTCCTGAAGAAATATCCAATTTTTTGGCAGGATTAATAAGGAATGCATCTTTCATTAAGTGATCCTGCATGGGAAACTTTTTAAACATTTTCTGCGGCACTGCAGCTTAAAACACTAACTTTTTTTTTTTTTTTTATAAAAGTTAAATTCAGTAACTGTGCTGGCAATATCCTCCTCATGGTTAGTCATGTACTGTTTAACTTCATAGCCAATATGCAGCTCACTGTTTGGCAGGGCAGAGCTACTGTCAAGTCAACACTGAAATATCACTGTGTTTGATTAGTCTGACAGCAGCTGCAGGTCTGAGGAGTCTGCCAGTATACTGCTGCAGAAGTTTATGCACAGTGGCATGCAGTGTCAGAAGCTGACTTTCTCAGCTTTGAAGCTGAATGTTGAACTCCAGTAAAGGTTCCAGTTCATACTTAATAAACGTAAAAATCATACACAATTCATGACTCTCTAGGTGTTTAGAGATCAAGTCCATCTTAATAGACCGTGTCTCTGAAGACAAAAACGAATTTAGAGCTGGCCACATGGCCAAGGTTCTTTCCCCAGACTCGGCCATCTAGTAGGTGCATGTCTAATAATCTTGAGGTGGTCAGTGTCTGTGAATAAAGCAAACTGTCCTATTCTGATGTTGCAGTATTCATAACAGTAGGGAGTTGCTGCTTGCATTGCCACTGTCTGGCCAGTATACCAAAGTCTTTGTTTCAGGAGGGTACGTGGGGCGTCTGTTACCAGGGCCATAAACCGATGTTAGCTATAAAAGGGACATCTGCACGTACCTCATCAGAATTTTTCTGCCGCAATGATCATCGGATGCCCATTTGCCAGTTCCACTTCTGCATCACGTTTCTTCAGACAACCGAATTCCAGATCGTTAAAGACCAGACAGTTGCTTTTAACCACTACAGATTAGTGCCCTGTGGGGTTTTCTTGCTTATTTTACTTACTGTTTAGACTTGCATGTCAGGGGGAAGTGTGGTTGAGGGAGACAAATTCCTCACAAGGACACACACGATAAGTATGTTTTTTGTCTAGGCGATGCCCACAACCATACATCCTGTTCAATTTGTAAGTCGTTCGTCTCCAGGACTCTACATAGCCAATTAGTGGCTTTGAATCTGTATCTTGAGAACCAAAGACTCCAGCGCGTGGCATTAAGCGTGGAGGGAAGAGTACGCCCATCCGACGAGCTGCCTCGGAAGAAGGTGAAAAAAGTCTGGAATCCCAGGCTGCACATCAGTCGTCCGAGCAGGCTCTAGAGGAAATTGAAGACTCACAGTCTGTTCAGATGACTGCTACCAAAGCAGGCCAGGGAACCTTAATGGAAGCCGGGGTGCGAGATACTGAAAGTACATCTGCTGAGGTAATTCAGCCATCCGAGTCTGATGGCGGAGGGGAACCACGGCTCTCGTTTTCGGAAGCCCCTGCTCCTCCTCCTCTTCTGACTGCTCCTGCAACCCTCTTGAAAAGGAAACAAAAAACAAGCACTCTGAGCCTGCACAGATGCTTGGTTGGGAATCTTTTTCTCAAAGTCTGTTTAAGGCCTTTCAGACATTACAAACACAGCAACTCCCACCCTACTCTCACACCTCAACCATCTGAGCATGTCTGATGAAGATTACTCCTCTTCTGAGGAGTCCTTCTCCTGTGAAACACAGACTGATTCCCCAAAGGAATTCATTACTCCAGAAGAGGAGGACTCTATTTCTCCTGAATTCACAGGAGAAGAATTCAGCTTTGGGGATACCGTCTCCCTCATGAGGGAACATTTTAAGTGGCAGGCCTCTGAGGTTTCAGACTCCAAGAAAAGGTACTTTGACCTTTTGCAAATGGAGCAATCATCTCCCTCAGGTGTGCCTCCCTTACTACCTGCTTTTCAGGATGCCTTCCTAGCTGCTTCACAGTCTCCTGACTCCCAACCCCCAGCATGAATGACCTGATCAATTTTATAGGGTCCCCCAAGGCACACAGTTTCTTTTCAGGAACCCTCCAGCAGACGCAGCTGTTATAGTTGTTTCTGCAGATAAGACATCCAAACAGCTACCTTCTACTGCTCTTTACCCAACTGATAAAGACAATAAATTTATTGACAGGACAGGAAAAAAGGTATATACCTCCTCCACTCTGACCATTAGGGTCTTGAACTACCAAACCCACATGGCAAGGTATGTCCTAGATACCTTTTCTAAAGCCTCTACCCTTCTGTCTAATGTTCAGGATTCCCCTATCAGAGCACAACTAAATTAACTTCTCTCTACAGCATCCCAAGCGACCAAGCACTCTGTTAAGAGCAGCTATGATGCTATGGAAGCTTCATCCAAAGCTGCTGCTTCTGGATCAGTACTTCACTGTTACCCCTGGGTAAGGCTATAGCCCCTCCCCATGGATGTTCAAACTAAACTACTGGATACACCCCTAGACAATAAGGCCCTTTTCTGGCCAGCTTCTGCTGAGCTTCTCAAATCCTTCCAAGAGAAGAGTAAAGAATTACAGAACCTCAAACACCTTCTGGTGTCCCTTATTCTTAGATATCATAGGCTTTACCCTCAAAAGCCCTCCTTTGTTAGAAGGCAATCTTTTCATTCAGTGCCACAATCAAAGGGACGTAGACAGCCGAGGAAGACTTCTACTCCTAGATTTCCCTCCAGCTCCTCTACCACACCCTTTTGGAGCCAGCCTGACCAATCCATGCCTCCTCCTCTGTGACTCACCCCCCTCCTGCATTCAGCAACACCCTTATCCCTTCACCTCACCCTCTCCCTTCCCTCCTGGCAGAGATTAACAGCAGAACAATGGGCCCTGTTAAAGAAGAGAGGGTGATTCATTGCAAAATGACATTTTCAGTCTGATCCAAAGCACTACGGATTATATCTCAAAATTCATGTTGAGGATCAACAAACCCAGCTTAATACATCTACTTGCAAAACACTTCAAAACAAACTGTAGGCTGAAATGTACCTAAACAGTAGCAATGAATATATAAATTACATCATGACAATACTACCTGCATTTCAGTCAACACTTCAGAAGTGTTCTAGTCCTGTCCTACACCCTGGTCTGCCCCTGGCAAAGGTGCCTTGAAGAGTTAATCCATGGCACTCAGTACTTATACAGAAATGTGACTTTTCAGACGTGTTGTAAACAGTCATGATCAAAGAATGTAAAATCTCACATCTTTAACCACCAAAAAAAAAAATCACAGATGCGACAACATATACCAAGAATGAATATTTGTAGAGCAAGAAATCCTAATATCCTTACTGAAAAATCCTAAGAACACACTAACTGCAAAATATTATAAATATAAAAAGGCTGCAGTGATACTGCCATAAGTGTGCTACAAGATGTTGCTATTACCCTGAGGCATTGACAGATTAAGATGGTGTGCATTAATAAATATTTCTGAAGTAGAACTGTATAATTCTAGTGACATGCATGACATTTTCTCCAAAAGACACCAGTATAGCTCTCAAATTAGGGACAAACCTAGGGGTCAGGTACTCTGAAAGTATTAATGAAAACTGAGACATTAACAGAATAGAGAGACAACTTTATAATTTTAATTTGCTAGTACACAGCTAACAAAAACAAATCCTGAAAGAGACACTTGCATAAAAAATATTTCAAGCATAGGCAGTAATGCACTTCTAGCCTGCCAAAACATTTGTACCCATAATAAGTGTTCAGGCTGTTCTTAAAAATATCTAAACTAGTACTTGCTTTAATATAACTTGGTAGTCTGTCCGCAGCAGTTAAAATGAAAGCATAGTAGCTGCCCTTTTCCAACGTGTAAGCAACCGTATTGCACTGCTGGGTGAGAAAACACAAGATACAAGACATTACTTTTAGCAATATTGCAAAACAAACCCAGATGCCTCTAACCAATTTGTAAAACACCCTTCATAAAAGATAGCATGCCTGTACACTAAAATAGTTATATTCTGAAGAAAGCACAGTAGTAACCAAAAGAACCATCAGGATAATTGTTACATCAGTGTTGCGCAAATATCTGACAAAGCAAAAAATCAAAAGCATAGGGTCTCTTAGGCATTGCTGTTATGAGCATGCATTGTAAAACCAGTATGACAAGCAAAATAAATCATACCTCTCAACCTGTTAGGACAATAAATCTGTACAAAGCTTAATATACTTTGGGGACAAAGCCCTAAAAGAGGGATACATTTTAAATATTGCTCTTGTAAACCTGGAAAGCCATTAGAACAGGACTTTAGAAAATGCATGTACAAAAGGACTTGAAATCTGAAACTCAAATGCCTCTTAACATATAGTGACTTTAAACTATGCAGCCATAATTTCCTAGACAAACTGGAATTTTATGAGCAGAAAACCAAGAAATACAGAGCACAAACCTAGGTAATAGGGATACTTTTTAAATATTGCTCTTATTAACATAGAAAGCTGTTAGAACAGGAGTTTTGCACATGCATTTTCTAAACGTTATGAAATCTGAAACTTGAATGCTTCTTAATATACAGTGACTAATTTTATGAGCAACAAAACAAAACATATGAAGCAATAACCTGGCTGAGGAACGTATCGAGCACAAGCACACAATGGAGCCATACAGTTAAATTAAGTTGCTGTCTACTGCTCGACCTGTTAACACAAGTTAAATAAAGCATAAAATCAAGACTGGATTACGTTTCTAACGCACAGCCTGCATACATTTCTAACATACGTATCTCTGCACAGTACAGGAAAGCATCCACAGTTCCCTCAGTCCACAACAAAATTCAGTGAAGTACAACTACAGTCATCCATCCATGTTCAGCAAAAGTGAAACTCTGCCTTTTGGTTTGTAGATGTACTCAGTCCCCAACTCTCTGAAACCCTGCAGACTCCCATTTGGCACTGTCTCGTCTTTCCACAGACTGGACTTGACAAATCCTTCCTCTTCCAACAGTACAGTGACCTACGGTACGAACACACAAGTTTCTTCTTCTCCAACAATAGCTGATCCAAGTTAAGCTTCCTGCATCCTGAAAACCTTTTTGAAGGCATTATTCTGCCATGGAAACCACTGCCAGTGCGTGATTGGTTAAGTATTTGAGAGTTCTCATTGGCCCCTGTCCCCAGGAACACTTAGTTGATTGGTTTGTATACATCGATTGCGATTGGCTGTAATTGCGGTATATGAGCCAATCAAAAACCTTGTAGCGCAGCCAATGCTGTTCACTGCAGAACAGTGGAGCAGTTATTTGGTTTGTATACCACTATGCCAGTTGGCAGTAATTGTGGTATTCTAACTAATCAACTAGGTCTGTGTTGTGTTGTTTTCATCTGGTTCAGCATCTATCCCTCATTCCCCCTTCTGAATTGTCATCTGGTGCTCCTTTGGAATGGATGGGCTTCAACAGACACCTTGTCCTTGAACTGCCTTTAGTTTAGTCCTTCCTTTATTCCCACTGTTAACCTTTGCTGTAAACTAGGCTGTCTATGCTGATTATCGACTAATTTGTCTGGCTATGAACAAGCAAACTCAATCTGAGGTAAACTAGGTGAACAGATGGAATTATGGGAAGGAGAGGAGTCAGAACCCCGAGTCCACAGCTACCAGCAAGTTGCCAAGGTGCTTTTGTTATATGTACAGTTAGTTAGTTTTGTAGTAGGCCATGTTAGATTTGCCTTTGTGTATCTCAGTAGCTGTCATTACTGTTCTGAGAAATAAAGCTTCTTGCCACAAAATGATTTTATGTCTGAGTGGATTTACTGATGAACAGACTGTGTTAGTAACTCTTAACAATAGTAGTGGTGTTTAGCACTGTTGTATGGAAAGCCAGTGATCACGAGGTAGCCTCTGTTGGACCTGTCCTGTTTAGCATATTTATGACAAACTTCATACTTTGCCAAGAAATTGTCAGCTTGACTCTACTTTTATTGTGCGTTATTGTTCAAAACAGATGAATTTCAAACACGCAAATGCTGAACAAAATTTAAAGGAGAATGGCACCCAAAAACTGAAAACACACGTTTTTTAGCAAATGTTGAACTTTTCTGCATTGTTAATGCCTCTGTATGAAAGTAAATAGTAACTCTTATTTTATAATTTATTATACCCCAAATGATCTGAAGTAGGTTGCCATGGCTAGCATTATTTTGTTTTACAGTCCATGACTTCGCCTTCCTCATGTCATATTTGAGGGACAGAAAGAAATCCTTAAGATGAGGGGATCAGTTACTGTAGTTTTCTTTCTCATCAGTTGACAACATTTCTGTGACTGCTTACTTTTCATAGTCAGCATCAATCCACATTTTTAATTACTTCGCTTCCTTTGATTTGCATTAGTGGCATCTTTGTTGCAGCATTTTAAGGAATGTTTGAATGTCAGGCTTGAAAATGTAACTGAGTTAACTGTTTTCAAAGTAACAACTAGTTCAGTGTTTGTGTGAGAAATCCTGACCCCTGTGATGAGATGGTTTGTGATACATTCACAGTTTTAAATATTGTAGCTAGGTCTTTGATGTTAATCTTATTTCCCCAACTCCAGAAGAAGCATGTACTTTTGCAGAAATTACATTGTATAAAAATGCAAAATCATATACTGACAGAAAGTAAGAAGAATTAGTTTGACATATTTACTTTCTTTTTGTGGCACTGAGTTTTGTTACAGGGAAAGACATTTGCATCTGAAAACTAAGCTTGAAAGCAGCAGTCTTTGTTCAGACTCCAGGCTACACTGTTTATCTGAGGTGTGATGCTGGCAGTCTGTAACTGTTGAGGCACGTTTAAATGTCATTGTTTTCTTAATGGCTCTGTTGTTGAGATGACTACTGTGCCACTCTTAGTAGAGCTGCAGGAAAGAAAGGCAACATAATTATTTTTTTTTCTGTACATGAAGTGTTTAGTCTTGGATTACAGGGAAGGAAAAAAACTTTTTGGAATGAAAAACTTGACTTTTGTGTGAAGCTCTCATTTAAGAAGGCAAGAGCTAAATAAAACGATTCTAATTTAAATGTACAATTGTTGATAGTAATAACATTTTGTCAAAGTTAAAACATCAAATAAACATTAGCATGCCAAAGTCAAAACAAAGCATTTTAAATATATTTGCTTATAGAATACATCACAGTACCAAACTCTGACAGTAGTCCATCAAGAAGTGAAAATAAACTAGTAAATACAGAAAGTTTATAGGCAACCAGATGCTTTTTTTTAAATCTTCCATCTATACTGATAAGTTTAGTTTACATTTTTCATTCTCGTATTACTCTGTTTATCCAGGTCGGGGGTGGGGGTAGAGAGCCACAGCCTGATCTAGCACTTGGGAATCCAAGACAGAGAAACCAGTCTCAAGGAGGGTGCCGTTTTTCACATGATGCATGTGCGCACACACACACACTACTTTCACCGCATACAGCAGTTCAGGGGATTGACAGTTTATTTACAGTATGTTTTTAGGATGTGAGAGGAAACTGAAATTGGCTAGCAATGTAAAGATTATAACAGAAGCTAATGGATGTAGAATAATCAGGAAAGTAGTTCAGAGTCATTTTCCCATTTCAGACTGGTGAATCATTGCAGATTCTCCCAGGGTATGTGTGTTTGTTAAATGAGCTGGCCCTGAGAGGCTTTTCAGTCTCAATGCAGGCTGGAAGGTACATTTTGCATACAGGTAAGCTTTACATGAAGAATAGTTTGTTTGTGTCTTTTGGCTTTTCCCAGTTAGGGGTCGCCACAGCGGAACTCCGGTCCGCTAATGATTGGCAGTAGATTTTTACGTGCTGGCTTGCCAGGCCTAACGCACAACCTTCAATGAAGGAACGCCCATTCACGCATGCCACCACACAGAAGACACTCTAACTGAGAATCAAACGGGCAATGTCTAACTGTGAGGTGACAATGCAACCGCAGCACAACCAGAAGAATAGTATAACTTCAAAATGAAGTAGCAATATGTACATAATATTTAGGTTCACACAAATATTTAGATGCGTTGTAACAGTTTTGTGTGTTAAGAGCATGGTTAGTGACCAGCACTTACAGTATTAACATTAATTCTTAGAACTTGGTGTTATTGCACCCTGGGTTAATTGTAACTAGAGTTAGGCATCATATTGCAGTCACCCATTTTCTCTGTAGCACTGACATCTCCGTGATCATTCAAGTACCTTTGTGGTTTTAACTTGTGCTAGATTCTGTGCATTTCTAATGTGTGTTAATAATTTATTCCAGCTAACTGGAGCTACCTTTCTAAAGGCTCTTTTCCCATTTGCTGGGTTGGAGGAAGTCATCTTTAAGGTTAGTTCTCCTTGCTCTGAATACATTAGTGGGTAGTGGTGAGTAGAACTTTCTATACTATGTACAAGTGGTGGTAAATGTAGTCAGAAGTGTTGCTAGCGTTTTAAGTGCACTACTGGCTTTCAGAAATGAAAGTTGATATTGTATGTACGGTCTGAACTGGAGCACAATAGGGAGCCTCTTATGTGGCATAAACTGTAGCAGCTACTTGTTACAAATGTAGCAAGCAGTTAGTTACAGTTTAAAAGACAAAAGAGTTTTTATTTTTATGCTCCTTAACTTCAGTTGAGGAGTGTAGATGGGAAAAAACAGACCTGGCTTGGTAATAAGGAGTGCCAGATCAGGGAAGGGATCTTTCATTGTGTACCCCAACACACAGAGCGAGACGACACTGGGCACCACATTAGTTAGCTACACTTCCAAATGTATTAGTGTAAATGTTAACTTAAGGTAATTAAGAATAAAGTGGTTTTAGCTGTTACAGGGAGTCACTTGGCATTGTAATTGGTTAGGCAGTGGTACTCCCATATTATCTGACAGTGAAATGAACTGGCACACCTTGTTGAGGCTAGGATCATGTGAATATTTTATAATGAGTTAGTTACTAAAAAAGGGAGGTTCTAGACAATGTTTTTTTATAAAGGGTTAAATCCCCAAGGGTAGTGGAAATGTATTGCAGCCTCTCATTCAAAGGATTAATTTATTGTAGCACCCAAAACAGCCTACAATTAGAAGGATCTGGAACAGTGACAGCAATACTTTGAGCATTAGGAGTTGAGACAAAGTCCGTAGTCTTATTTTTGACATGGAGTCATTTCTCAGTTGAAAAAAATCCGTCATTTTATTTTGCACAAGTTTCTTGGAACATCTTAAAAGGTTTTATTGAGTCGTAATCTTCTGTTATTCCACTTATGTCCTTATATATGTACACAGTTAGGGAATTGAGGCTTAGTTTCTCTATCCTGTCACCTACAAGAAATTGGTCAATGTGATTGCTGCTTAAGTATTGCAGGAGCTAAAGACTTTTTCCTTATTGTGCATTGGAAGGCCCACATTAAGGAAAACCTTCATGCAGGAGAACAAAAACTGCTCAAGATGACTTGATGTGCCCAGTCTCTTCCTTTAGAAGACTGTCTTGGTGATGATTTGTGCATTCTACTATGCTGTTAATTCAAGATACAGTAACATAAAAAATAAAAATAATCAGTAAAAGGCAATTTAGTGTGCTGCCAGGTTAAGTAGCTAATATGCACAGTCCACTGTCTTCTGCATTTACTGGACATCCAGAGACTACAAAATACACAAATCGTCATGCCTTTTAGATCAGCCATGTAGTTGTAATTACTGGAAAGTTCTGTTTGTGTGTCTGCACCCCCAGGTTAATAATCTGAAGAATAGGTAGCATAAGGTCATCTTAGAAAAAGCAAGACAGTGAGTTTGGAGAATTGCTTTACTAGTGAATAAAGGAAAAATAACATCTGGATGCGGTTCCATGGACTAAACCACACTGTCCATTCTAAGAGGGTATCAGAAAAAGCCAGGAGAATACTTGGCTACAGTGTTGCATATGGGGTAAATCTAGGTTATATGCTGTTACACAGGGTACTGGTGTAGACTTAACGTGGAGTACTGCACTCAGGTTGGGAGAAGGGCAAGTTGATGGTTGAAAGAGTGCAGTAGATGGTTACTGTAACTGTTTGATGAAAAGCTCAGGGCCATGGAGTGCAGGAAAGTGATATTGATTTATTGCAACATCATGGAGCACGTTGTTGGTGTTGATCTTATAGGAATGAGAGGGTGCAGGAACATCAGTAGTAATTAATAGTAAATGGTTTAGCTGACCTGAAGCTGTGCTTCTTGGAGAGGATGACATGGCCTTGGAATGCACACATTCCTTGATGGAGTTATCTAATGTGAAGTTGTTCTATCTCACCGTTCATTCTTTACTGATGGATTCGGAGCCGATCCCTCGGCTCCGATAATGGCCAATTGCAAAGCTCGAGGTCTTCAAATAGCTCGAGGCTAATTCCCTATGCCATGACGCACCTGTGAATTACCTCAGATCCAGTTTGCCGCTGCAGCAGATCGGAGGTTCTGACTTAGCTCTGGCCACATTAGCAAATTTTCATTAAAAATCTTTTGTAAAAGTTTTTTGATAGATAGTATAGTAGTTAGCATTGTTTATAAAGCTCTTGTAGCTTTGAGTGTGTTTTCCCTTCCCATTTACTATATTTCTAGTTGGCCTCTCTTCTTCTAGGTGTGGTCTGTCTAGCCTTCGAAATTTATATAAGGCTTGTACAGTAAACCTTGTTGTATAGATAAGGTTATTTAGTGACATTTGTCGTTTTTTCTTAGATGGTTGTATTTTTCTAAGATTGTGTGTGATATATCTTGCCCTTTTAGGCTTAGGAGTGTTCGTATTAAGTAAGGTTATTAGCAGCTATCTACTTTTGTTGCATAGTCTGCTAGTGTGCTATCACTTCTGTGTGTGTGTGTGTGTGTGTGTGTGTGTGCTTAGCCTACTTTATTAAGGCTTGCCTGTATTTGCTATTGAGAAAATTTACAGTTGTAGTTTTTTGCGTGTTTACAGTAAATATTCTCTCTCTACTATGGCTGATCAAGATAAACATTCCAAATCTGAATTCAAAAAGTGCCCAAAGTGTGGCCAGAAAATTTCAGTCACAGACAGCCACGTCAACTGTGTTTATTGTCTAGGGGCTCTGCATTTGCAAGACAATTGTGCCATTTGTCATTCCTTCTGCTCTAGGGTCCTGCAGGAAAGGAAGAGGAAATTAATCGATAGAGACTTGTTGAAGCCTTCTTTTCAGAAAGCTTTGAGTGACCAGGATGGTTCCAGTCGGTCTTCAAAGTCTTCCAAGACTTTGGACTCAAAAATCTAAAAAGTCATCGACTTCGGCTTCACTGCCTTCGGAGCCGACAATCCTTTCCTTTCGGAGACGGTCCCCAGTCTTTTCTCCAGTCAGTACCACCTTCGGTACGATCGTCTCGATCTTCTATCAGCCTGTCGGATCTGGACTTGGATTGTGTGGTACAGAAGCTGTTGTCGGCACTGGCATTAGCCAAAATTATATCGGCTTCGACCAAAATGGCTTTGGAGCCAAAGACCATTGTATCGACTATTACTATTCCTCCTCTGAGCCATGTTGGTCCTTCAGAGCTGGAGGAGGCAGACCTGATGTTAGTGGAACCCTTGGAGCCGACACCTGATCCAGTGTCTTCGGCTCCATGTACTCTGACGTCCTCGATGCCTATCTAGAACTCTAGGAGCCGACACTCTCTGGCCGGGTCCAGGGAGGACAGTCGAACCTACTTGTCAGTTCAGACTTTGCCTCTTGGGGCCTCGGCTCGGATGAGCTCGGCTCCTACCTCAGGCACGGAGCCCACTGTCCCGGTGCCAGGGGTGTTGACAGTTTTCTCTGATCAGTCTGCTCCCACACATGGGAGCAGAGGTGTGTTCGATGCCATGAGGAGTGTCATGTCTCCCAGGTATCCTTGACTTCAGGTCTGCCTGCCTCCTCCCCAAAAGTGCCTCTGTCTGCTTCTGCATCACACGTTCTGACCAAGCATAGAGACCCAGAGCCTCAGGAAGCCCCAATGGGTGGCCCCTGCTCTTCCAAGACCTCACCAGAGGCCCCCGCTGATGAGGTTCCCAGGAAGAGATTGTGCAAGAGGAAGCTTCTAGACTCGCTGCAGGAGTCTCTCACATCGGATACTGACTTAGATGAGTCAGAAGGGTCCCCATGGTCTCCCTCTGAGCATATCACATTTGCTAAAATACTTGAGATCCTTAGGCAGAGGGGTGACTGGCAGTCCAATGACCCTACTGAGGATGAGTCAGTTCTCCTGAAGGCTTTTGGGCCTCAGCCCTCCAACTTTTGGGTGACTCCACCCTTCGATGAATTGATGCTGCTGGTCTCAGGAAGGGCATGGGAGTCTCCGGATACTATGGAGCCTGTCCTTCTGGACAAAACATATTTAACTAAAGGTGTTCCGGTTGATGCCATGGTGGTGGTGGCGGCGGCCACCAAGAAGGAAATGTCTGAGACTTCCTCGTCTATCTATCCTCCTAATAGAGACTGTAGGATTATGGATAGATATGGGAAGCGCATGTTCAGTTCAGCGACCTTTGCTCTTCGTTTGCTGAACTACTTAACCTATTTCACTAGATTACAGGCAACTATAGAGGTCCAAACGTTGCTAACAGAGTCATCCAAACAGTCCCAGCAGACCAAACAGGGTCCAGAACTTACTCAAGATTCCTTTTGGTTCCAAAAAAGATAGGGGACTGGAGACCCATATTGGACCTCAGCAAACTGAACCAATATGTAAAGAAAGAGAAGTTTCGGATGGTCACGCTTCATTCTCTATTTCCCTTTTTAGGGAAAGACAATTGGATGTGCTTGATAGATCTCAAGGATGCATACTACCACATAAAAATGGCCAGACCATCCAGGGATCACCTGCGCTTCTGGCTGGGAGCCAATCACTACCAGTTTCGAGCCCTACCCTTCGGTCTCACTACAGCCTCCAGAGTGTTCACCAAATGCATTGCAGTGGTCATGGCTCACCTGAGGTGTATAGGATTCCAGGTGTTTCTGTACCTAGATGATTGGCTCCTTACCCGCCACCACCAGGCATCAACTCATTCAAGCCAGGGAGTCCACTCTGTCACTCTGCAATCATCTTGGTATTACAGTCAACTCAGAAAAATCTGCCTTGTCGCCATCTCAGCACATCGTTTCTATCGGGGGCAGAGTTGGACACCACCACCACCACTCTAAAACTTCCGTTGGAAAGAGTCATTCTAATTCGTCAACATGTCAGCATCCTGTTATCAAAACACACAGCACCAGCATCAGAAGTTTTGAAAGTATTAGCCATGATGGCAGCAGCAATTCTAGCCATACCACTTGCTCGGATGCACATGCAGGTTCTTCAATGACTGTTGTTCACTCAGTGGTCTTACCAGGAGCTATCCATGGATCACAACATACTGATCACAAATTCTTACAAGAAGGACCTGCAGTGGTGGTTGACCTCACTCAATGTCACAATAGGACGCCCATTTGTGCTACCCCCCTCCAGCAGCCACTGTGACCACGGACGCCTCTCTGATAGGGTGGGGGGGCATTTTCAAGTAAAGACTGCCCAAGGCACATGGACTGACCAAAAGACACTTCTGTATATCAATGTCCTAAAGATGAGAGCAGTACTTTTAGCGTTGCAGTACTTCTAAGACTCTATTCCTCTGGACACTGTTGAGATTCAGACAGACAGCATGTCATTGGTTTAGTATTTGAACAAACAAGGAGGAACCAGGTCTCACCCCCTCTGTCGAGAGGCTCTGAGTTTGGCAGTGGGCTGTTTCCACCCGGCGCTTTCTGTTGGCAATGCACATCCTGGGGAGATCCAACGTGATAGCAGACAAACTGAGCAGGGCAATCTTATTGCCCCATGAGTGGTCCCTCAAGAAAGAAGTTGCGGACAGGATTTTTTGCAGATGGGGCCAGCCTTGCTGCGACCTTCTTGCCAGTCACATAAACACAAAATGCAGAAGCTACTTTTGCCCTGATTCCCCCTCCGGGGGAAGCCCCAAGGGACGAACTCGTACACGATTGGCCTCCGGGTCTCCTCTATGCATTTTCACCAATCCCATTGATACCCAAATTTCTACAGAAAGCAAAATCCCTGGGAAAGACCATCATACTTATAGCCCCTCACTGGCCTCATCAGATTTGGTTCCCCTTCTTTCGACTTCATCTGGTGGAAGATCCTTGGATCTTGGACCCAGTTTCAGACCTTCTGACACATCCGTCATGGGATCATCATCCTTCTTTGCAGTCCCTGAAGCTGACAGCTTGGCTGCTCCAGTTCCCATCATAGCCAGGTTCCATAACCTTTCCATCGAGACAAAACAGATCAGTGTTCATCGTGTTACACTGCTGCAGTCATTACACTTGGGTTATTCTGCCGTCAGGCGGTCCCACAGTCGGCCAGAGTTCCAAAGTCTTGGTCCGGCATCGGTTGCTGTCGCTTCTTCCCTGACGTCAGTGCGCCAGGGGTATATAAGATGCATCCGACGCCATTTTCTTCAGTCTTTCTTGCTGCGCGGTGCCCGAAGCAGAAGCAGTTCGCAAGTGCCGGTCAGTCGACTCCTGAGATTTTCGAAGTCGAATTTCAGATCCGAAGTCTTCAATAAAGCTAATTACCCCATTGAGGAAACTTTTTTCTTGTCTCAGACCAATGTCAGAAAAAGTTAATAATTGTATTTCTTGTGGGAAGCAAATACCTCATAAGGACTTCCACTCTTACTGTATTCCATGCCTAGGCCCTGATCACGATGTCACTAGTTGTTGGTTTTGTGCTAGATTTAACAAACGCACTATAAAAAGACGTTTTGATTTTGCTTTTCAGTACTTTGGCCGAAGGTTCAATTATACTATGCTGTTGGATCAACCGACTGCAATTCCAAAAAAATGCAAAAACAAGGATAAAGACAGGCATCCGAGGTCCAAAACCGATGACGAAACCTCTTCTAGGCCAGTCGCCGGTTCTCAGTGAGGTGCTTTCGCAGCCCCTGACACCCGCTACCTCAGAGCCACGGGCCGCCTCAGACTCCCACGTGGAGACAACTAGGCATCTGGAAACTCAAGGTATTGGGCCTACAGAAACTAATCCCTCAGATGGGTCCGGAGCCGCTGAGCAGGCATCGGCTTCTGAGGGTGTTTTCAGACCTTCACAACTTACCATTAAAGCAACAGCCAAGACAAAAGTACCACTAAAGACAAAGAAGCAAGTACAGCATTCTCCTGGACAGTCTTCCATGCCTAAGAGACAGATGCTTAAAATGGCCGAAGACCTCATTACTCTAATCAGGGATTCCCATCCCCCTCCTGAGAAAAGGCCTAGGCAGGATACAGACTATGATTCCTCTGATCAGGTTTCCATTTCCTCTGATTCCTCTTCAGACCAGGGATACTCTCTACCCCCCTATGAGGACTCTGATGCTGAAGGAATCTATCCCTTCATCCTCTCCTCCTGAGGATTATTCGTTTGGGGAAACTTTACATACCATGAGGGAGCATTTCCATTGGGAAAGTCAGGATTATTCAGAATCCAAGAAAAGGCTCAGGGATTTCCTTTTATTGCCTCAGCACAGGTCTCTGGCTATTCCGCCTGTGCTAGATATTGTGGATGATGTATTCTCTGAATCCAGCTTATCTCCTGATTCTTTGCCCCCTGCACCAGCCAAGCCAGATAGGTATTATAGAGTCCCTGACTCTCACAAGTTTCTTTATAAAAACCCTTCTGCTGATCCAGAAACTATTTCCCAGGGTCCAAAAGGGGTTAAGGCTTCCATTGCAAAAAATCCAGTACCCTCTGACAGAGATTCCAGAGCTTTGGATAGATGGGGGAAGAAAGTTTACACTTCTGCAACTTTAGCAATAAGGGCATTAAATTGCCAGTTTCACATGCTTAAGTACCAACACTATTTAATGGCTCAGTTAAAACAGAAAATGCTTGCAAGCTCAGAAGCTCCTGACTGTAAAGAAATGCAGGATTTATTGCATGCAGTTGAACAGGTGGGAAAACATACTCTGCAATGTGGTTTTGATTCTTTAGAGGCCTCTTGTAGAGTCCCAGTTACAGGTTCTGTGATTCAAAGACATGCTTGGTTAAAAGAACAGAGTTTACCTGATCATGTTAAGGCAAAATTATTGGCTGCTCCTTTACAGCATGATACCTTGTTTGGTGTTGAGGCAGAAGAGGTGTTAAAGAAAATGGAGGATAAAGCTAAATCTATGCAAACAGTCAAGGATTTCTTACAGGTACAGCCACCTCGATTTAACAGAAATTGGTCAACAAAGAATTGGTCCTTTCCAGTGTCAGACAGGCCACAGAGAGGCAGATACAGACACCCAAGAGGCAGATCTCAACCCCAAGGCTCTAACAGACAACGACAGTGGGGCACCTCAACCCCAAAAGGAGGTGAGGACAAGTCTCAACCTTACAGGAAACAGTCCCAATGACTTCCCCCTTCGTACGCCAAACACTTCCCTTTTGGCAGCCCCCTTAGGGGGAAAACTAGCACGTTTTTATCAAAACTGGCAATCACCCACCCAAGACAAATGGGTTCTGAATATTGTGTCTCAAGGTTACAGGTTCCACTTTCATACTTTACCAAGGCTAAAAGGAATGCCAGACCTGCCGCACAATCAATGAGCAGAGGCACAAAAACAAATTTCAGCTCTCGTGGACATGAGAGCTATTCAAAAAGTACCACAACAGGAACAAGGACAAGGATTTTACTCAAGACTCTTCCTGGTCCCCAGAAAGGACAAGGCCTGGAGGCCCATACTAGACCTTTCAATTGTAAATACTTACCTGGATATTCCGAAATTCAAAATGTTAACATTACAGCAGCTTCTACCCATGCTGGGCAAGAAGGCTTGGCTTGTTACTCTGGACCTCAGAGGCATACCTGCATGTCCCTATCAGACAAAATTGCAGAAGATACCTCAGATTCAAAGCTGGTACAATGCACTACCAATTCTCTGCACTGCCCTTTGGCTTATCTACTGCGCCCAAGGTCTTTACAAAGTGCCTGGCACCAGTAATTGCATTTTGCAGACAAAAAGGAATTCAAATATATCCATACCTGGATGACTGCCTCATTCAAGCAGAGACAAAGGACATTCTTCTACAGCATCTGGCATTTGTAAAAAGGTTGCTAATTTCTCTAGGGTACACAGTAAACGAAAAGAAGTCAAAACTAGTGCCCTCACAACAGATTATATTCCTGGGTGTCAGCTTAAATATAACGGCCCAGATGGCTTATCTCACGCCAGACAAACAAGTTCAACTAACTCAATATTTTCAATTACTGGCAAAAAAGTCCCATCTCCCTGCAAGAAAAATTCTGCAGGCCCTAGGATTCATGGCATCCTGCATACTACTAATACTATATGCCAGACTGCATATGAGGAAATTACAATGGTACCTAAAAAGTGTTTGGACTCAACACTCTCACAGTTTAGAAGCAGTAATACCAATGATTCCCTGCCTACAACAGAAGTTTGGATGGTGGGCACAGGCATGTCACCTAAACAAGGGTCAGCCTTTTACCCTACCCACAGCCAGGCAGACTCTAACAACAGATGCTTTGGATTACGCCTGGGGACCACACATGGCAGGAAAATGCATTCAGGGCAAGTGGACCACAGACCAGATGCATCTTCACATCAATCAAAAAGAGATGTTGGTTGTTCATAATGCCCTAACAGCTTTCAAGGACCTTCTGCATCCAGGACAATTATTATTAAAGGCAGACAACACCACAGTAAATGTGGTACATAAACAAGCAAGGGGGCACTCATTCTTATCCCCCATGCAGGCAAGCCATGACCTTGTGGAACACAGCTCTAACGTATCAAGTTCATCTGCAAGCACAATTCCTGCCAGGAAAGAAAAATACTCTGGCAGACGATCTAAGCAGAAATATCATGGACCCTCACGAATGGAAATTGAATCCACAAATCTTCAGCATGGTAATGCAAAAATGGGGATGCCCAGACATAGATCTTTTTGCCTCTCCACTGAATTGCTAACTACAAAAATTCTGCACAAGGACTTATCACACACAAGCATGGAAAGTGGATGCTCTCTCGTTCAGCTGGAAAACCCTAAAAGTTTATGCCTTCCCACCACTGCCTCTCCTTTCAAAGGTACTCCTAAAAGCCAGACAAGAAAAACCACAGATGATCCTGATTGCTCAAGACTGGCCACGCCAGCACTGGTACCCAATCTTAAAGAACTTAGCTCAAGGCCCACCATGGATTTTGCCTCAAATTCCACACCTTCTGACTCAACAAAACAATCAGATCCTGCACGGTCAGCTCAAAACCCTAAACCTGGCTGCATGGCAGATTCATTAGTCAAACAGGCTACACCTCTCTCTAAAGCTGTTATGGGATGTCATTTTGGAGGCCAGGAGGCCTAGCACCAGGAAAGCTTACTCAGAAAAATGGAAGACATTCTGCTCCTGGAGCCAGGCTCAAAGCCTTGACCCTCTTGTCCCAAACATTCCTCAGATTTTACAATACTTAACTGAGATGCTGGACAAAGGCCTATCCTTCTCATCAATTAAGATCCACGCCTCTGCCATTTCAGCACATTACAACACGGATCCTCCTTTATTCTCTCATCCCTTGCTAAAGCAGTATCTCAGAGGGGCTAAAAACATAAGACTGCCCCAGAGAGCACCAACACCAACTTGGGACCTCAATTTCATTTTGGAAAAAAAGACCCTGCCACCTTTTGAGCCAGCCAGTACAGCCAATCTAAAATTTTTATCATGGAAAACAGCTCTGCTCCTGGCAGTAACTTCAGCACGAAGAGTATCAGTGTTAGATATTATGAATTTAAGGTTGAAATTAATTCTGTTGTAAATATGCTGAAAGAAAAAGCTTGCTTAAATGCAGAAACAGAGTTTAGTAATATGTGATCAGCAACCATACTAAATGACTGTGGCTTAAAAAAATAAGGAACTTGCTTATGAGTGTATTACACACACATCAAGAAAGCTGACTTCTTACAGACATGACAAGAATATAATCTGCTTTCACTGGATAACAGGACATGTTTTTCTAAGAAAGTTTAAAAAAACAAGACGTGTTTATAAACAAGGAGTTTCTTTAAAAATATGCTTTTCTCCACTTATCAGCATTTGCACAAGAACAGATGTGTCAGCATTTGCGTCAAGGCAGTATCTTTCCAAAACCTAGAGGGTGTGTGTTTAACTAAAATATGTATAAAAAGTCTGTATTAAATCTAGTTATGTTAGAGGTATGGTAGGGACACAAGTCCTGAGGTAAATGTTATATCTCTCACATCATCTGTACTATATGAGAAGTAAAGTTGGAATGGTACTTTAAGCTGCAACGTTTGTCCAGTTTGGTTTATTATAAAAGTTATTGGTTACTGCTCTTAAAGACAGGTGCTGCAAAGTATATTCTCTCATCAGTGTATATTCTGCAAGTTTCTGTATGCGACAGACTGTGAATGCAAATATAACCAGACTTTGAATTTTAGCAGAATCCAGCCAGCAAGACTGAGTGTCTTAAGAAGACTTCAAAACCCACAGCAAGAGCAAGCAGTAAGAAGATCCAAATATAATTTTTCAATCAGAGCTACAGGCATTAATGGCAGTGGAACCTTTTATAATTTTTCATCAGGACAGGGTTTCTTTAAGGACAAACCCTACCTTTATGCCAAAGGTGGTATCCAGTGTGGCTCTTAGCCAAACCATCCATTTGCCAACTTTTTATCCAAACCCCCAGAATAAAGGGGAGAAACTTCTGCACTCTTTGGACATACACAGGCTGCTACGCTTCTACTTGGACAAAACAAAAGCTTTCAGGAAAACTGAGCAACTGTTTGTAGCATATGCTGCAGGATCACAGGGCAAGGCTATCTCATAGCAGACTGTACCCAAACGGATAGGACACTGTATTCGTTACTGCCACACACAGCATGGAAAATCAGACCCTAATAACATTAGGCCACATTCCACCAGGGCAACAGCCACTTCAACAGCCTTTCTCAGAGGAGTAACCTACCAAGGAAAGTTTGGAGGCTGCAACTTGGAGTTCAGTGCACACCTTTACCAAGCATTACCACTTGCCTCTTTACTCTAAATCCAGGATTCGCCACTGCAGATGTTCATCGTGTTTCACTGTTGCAGTCATGACTGTAGGGTTCTCCCCTGCCGGCAGGCAGTCCTCGGTCGGCCAGAATCCCAAAGTCTGGGTCCGGCGTCGGCTGTTCAACCATGCTCCCTGACGTCAGAGTGCCAGGAGTACAAAGCTGACAGCCGACGCCATGTTCTCCAGTCTTTCTTGCCGTGCGGTGATAGCAGTTCGCTAGTGCCGGTTGGCTGACTCCTGACAATCTTTTTTGAACAAAACTTCAGTCCGAAGATTTTATTCTCCTACTCAAAGCTAAGTACCCCATTGGGGAAACTTTTTTCTTGCTCCAGTCCCATGTCAGAAAAAGTTAATTGTATTTCATGTGGGAAGCAAATACCTCATAAGGATTTTCATTCTTACTGTACTCCTTGCCTAGGCCCTGACCACGACGTAGCTAGTTGTCGGTTTTGTGCTAGATTCAATCAACGTACAATTAAACGAAGGTACGATTTTGCATTTCATTACTTCGGTAGGCGTTTTAATTACAAAATGTCATCGGATACGGTTCCAGCTACTGGAGTTCACAAACAACGCAAGGACAAAGACAGGCCTCCGAGGTCCAAATCTGACGATATCGCACAAGCAGAGCCAGCTTCAGGTTTGGCCATCGTCAGTGAGGTGCTTTTGCAGCCCCTGTCGTCGGCCATTTCGGAACCGATGGCCGAAACGGACTCCCACGAGGAGCCATCTAGGCCTTTGAATATTTCAATTGCAGGACCTTCGGACAATGCTCCTTCGGATGGGTCTGGAGCCGCTGTGCAGGTACTGGCTTCCGGAGGGGTTTTCAGGCCTACTCAGCTTCTGATAAAGGCAAAGGCAAAGACTCCTTCCAAATCAAAGACTGCAACACAGGCCTCTTCTGATCCGGCTCCCAAGTCACAGAAACAGTTACTTAAGATGGCGGAGGATTTACTTACTATGATTAGGGGTTCTCATCCCCCTCCAGATAAAAGGCCAAGGCAGGAAGTTTATTATGACTCCTCTGATCAGGCTTCTGTTTCTTCTTCTGACCAGGAATATTCTTTCCCTCCTTATGAGGATTCTGATGCTGAGGAATCTATTCCTTCAGCTTCTCCCCCTGAGGATTTCTCTTTTGGGGAAACTTTGCATGAAATGAGGGAACATTTCCACTGGGAAGGACAGGAGTATTCGGAATCTAAGAAAAAGACTAAGGGATTTTCTTCTTCTTCCCCAACATAGACCTCTGGCTATTCCTCCTATTTTGGACATTGTGGATGATGCTTTTTCGGAGGCTAACTTAACCCCTGACTCTTTCCCTCCTGCTCCTGTTAAGCCTGCAGATATTACAGGGTTCCTGATTCCCACCAGTTTTTATACAAGAACCCTACTGCTAACCCTGAAACCATTTCTCAGGGTCCTAAGGGAGTTAAGGCCGCTTCTGCTAAAAACCCCATTCCCACTGAGAAAGATTCCAGATCTTTAGAAAGATGGGGCAAAAAAGTGTACACTTCTGCTACTTTATCCATTAGGGCTTTAAACTGTCAGTTTCATATGCTGAAATACCAGCAATTTCTCCTGTCTGTTTTTAAACAAAAGCTTACTTCCATTTCCGCCTGTGCAGATAAGGAATTACATGACTTAATGCATGCCACTGAACAAGTTGGGAAGCATGGTTTACACTGTGGATTTGATGCCTTGGAGGCTTCTTGTAGGGCTGCTGCCTCTGGCACAGTCATTAGGAGGCATGCATGGTTAAAGGAACAAAATTTGCCAGATCAAGTAAAAGCTAAATTATTGGATGCTCCTGTTCAGCATAATGTTTTGTTTGGATCTAAAGCTGAAGAGGTGATTAAAAAGATGGAAGACAAGGCGAAATCCATGCAAACTGTTAAAGATTTCTTACAAGTACAGCCACCCAGATTTAGCGGGAATTGGCCTACTAAAAATTGGTCCTTTCCCAATACAGACAGGCCTCAGAGGGGTAGATACAGACACTCCCGAGGAAGGCCTCAAACACAAGCCTCTTATAGACCAAGACAGTGGACTGCTTCCACCCCTAGAGGGGGAGAGGACAGGTCGCAAACCCATAGGAAACAGACTCAATGACTCCCTCTGTTGGGCTGCAGGAACTTCTTGCCTGGAAGCCCCTCTCGGAGGAAAACTTTCACTTTTTCACCAAAATTGGACTCGCATAACCCAAGACAAGTGGGTTCTGGATGTGGTTTTAAGAGGTTACAAATTCCATTTTCATACCCTACCAAGGCCAAGCGGATGGCCAGATCTTCCAAAACATCAATGGACAGAGGCCTTAAACCAGGTGGAAGCTCTTTTGGCTATGAAAGCCATAGAACTAGTTCCGCTTTCAGAGATGGGACAAGGTTTTACTCAAGGCTCTTTCTAGTCCCCAGGAAGCAAAATTCATGGAGACCCATTCTGGATCTGTCAGTCTTGAACACTTTTCTAGAAATACCAAAATTCAAGATGCTTACTCTACAGCAGCTACTTCCAATGCTGACCAAAAATGCATGGATGGTGACTTTGGATTTAAAAGAGGCATATTTACACATTCCCATCAGGCAGGAGTGCAGAAAATACCTCAGGTTCAAGGCCGGATCGAGGCATTATCAATTCTCTGCGCTACCCTTTGGATTGTCTACTGCGCCCAGGGTCTTCACCAAGTGCCTGGCTCCAGTAGTAGCTTATTGCAGACTCAAGGGAATTCAAATTTACCCTTATCTGGACGATTGTCTTATTCAGGCAGACAGCAAGGATGTCTTACTCCAGCATCTAGAATTTGTTCAGAAACTTCTCAAGTTCCTGGGATTCACTGTCAACATAAAAAAGTCAAATTTGACACCCTCGCAACAGATAACTTTTCTGGGTGCTCTTCTAAACGCAACAACCTAGATGGCATTTCTGACATACGAAAAACAATTACAGCTGGCTTCAACTTTCAAAACCTTGGCAACTTTAACTCAGCTATCTGCAAGGAAATTCCTGCAGGCTTTGGGTTACATGGCCTCCTGCATCCTTCTCGTACCATATGCAAGACTACATATGAGGAAAATACAGTGGTACCTAAAAAGTGTATGGTCTCAGCATTGCCACAGTTTAGACATACTGATCCCCGTCCTGCCTTGTCTTCAAAAGGAATTCCTTTGGTGGTCCAAGGCATGTACTCTAAACAAAGGAAAACCCTTCTGTCTGCCTCCTGCCACTCCGATACTAACCACGGACGCCTCAGATTATGCATGGGGAGCCCATTTTCAGGGCAACTGTATGCAGGGCCTTTGGACAAAGGATCAGGAGCACCTACATATCAATTTAAAGGAAATGTTAGCCGTTCAGAAAGCTCTGTGGGCCTTCATGAATCTTCTACAACCAGGACAACTACTGATACGAACAGACAACACCACAGTTATGTGGTACTTAAACAAGCAAGGGGATCTCATTCCTACCCCCTTTGCAGACTAGCCATGAATCTATGAAACACAGCTCTAGCTTGCAATCTGGACCTTCAAGCTCAGTTTCTACCAGGAAAGCCAAACTTTCCTGGCAGACAGTCTGAGCAGAAACCTTTCAGATCTACACGAGTGGATGCTGGACACCAAAATATTCAGGATGATAACAGCAGTCTGGGGATGTCCTCACATAGACCTCTTTGCATCCCATCTCAATCATCAACTACAGAATTTTTGCACCAGGACTTTCCACAAACAAGCTTGGAAAGTGGATGCCCTATCATTCAGTTGGAGAAACCTCTCGGGATATGCCTTTCCGCCTCTTCCTCTTCTTCCACGGGTATTATTAAAGATAAAACAGGACAAGCCCAAGATGATAATCTTGCTGGCCCCAAATTGGCCTCGACAGTTTTGGTACCCAACTCTGAAAAACCTATGTCGGGAGCCCCCTTGGGTTTTACCACAGACTCCGAACCTTCTGTCCCAATATCAGGGTCAGGTTCTACACTCCCATGTCAGAACTCTCAGCCTGGCGGCCTGGTTAATCCAGGGTCTTTGATTCATTCTCTCCTACACAAGCAGGTTATGGATGTCATTTTAGAAGCCAGACGTCCTAGCACTAGAAAATCTTATGCAGGAAAATGGAAAAGATTTTGTTCCTGGATGCAGGCTCAGGATTCTGATCCTCTTCTTCCTAACATTCCTTTGATTTTACTTTATCTGACAGATCTCTTACATAAGGGTCTCTTTCTCTTCCATTAAGATACATGCCTCTGCTATTTCCGCTCATTATAATACAGACCCTCCAATCTTTTCCCACCAGCTCATGAGACAGTTTCTCAGAGGAGCTAAGAACTTAAGGCCTCCTAGATCTCCTCCCATTCCTGCTTGGGATCTCAACTATGTTTTGGAAAAACTCACCGTACCTCCTTTTGAGCCTGCTGCCTCTTCTGACATCAAGTTTTTATCTTGGAAAACAGCCATCCTGTTAGCTCTGACCTCTGCCAGGAGAGTTTCAGAGTTGCAAGCTCTTATGGCTGTGGAACCTTATATTATTTTTCATCAAGACAGGGTTTCTTTAAGGACTAATCCTACATTCATGCCTAAGGTGGTTTCCAAAGTGGCTTTAAATCAAACTATTCACTTGCCAACCTTTTTCCCCACTCCTCAAAATAAAGGGGAAAGGATCTTACATTCCTTGGATGTACACAGACAACTACGTTTTTACCTGGACAGAACCAAGAACATCAGAAAATCAGAGCAATTGTTTGTTTCTTATGCTTCAAGTTCTCAAGGTAAAGCCATTTCAAAACAGACCATTTCTAAATGGATTGCTCATGGTATTAGATTTTGTTATTCACACCATGGAAAGCAAATCCCAGGGAGTATCTGGACTCATTCCACCAGAGCTGCTGCCACTTCAGCTGCCTTCCTCAGGGGAGTTCCTACCAAAGACATTTTGGAAGCTGCAACTTGGAGTTCAGTGCATACTTTTTCAAAGCACTACAATCTACCTCTCTACTCTAAGTCTAGGGCAGGCTTTGCTTCTGCAGTCTTGCAGGGCCTTTTAGCCGCCCCTTCTACTTTATGACCACCTCCTTTTCACTCTGCTTTGGGATTCTACCCTACAGTCATGACTGCAACAGTGAAACACGATGAACATAGTACAGTTGTGTACACTTACCATAAATGTAGATGTTCGAGTGTCTTCACTGTTGCAGTCTGGGTTTCCCTCCCTCCTGTCCCCTCTTATTTTTACCTTTGTATGGTTTCCTTTCTCACCATTCTTTTGAGGTGTATTCGCAAAGGTTATGGGACCTTACTCATTTTGGAACTCCTGACATCTGGGGCAAGAAAAACTGGAGAACATGGCGTCGGCTGTCAGCTTTGTACTCCTGGCGCTGTGACGTCAGGGAGCATGGTTGAACAGCCGACGCCGGACCCAGACTTTGGGATTCTGGCCGACAGAGGACTGCCTGCCGGCAGGGGAGAACCCTACAGTCATGACTGCAACAGTGAAGACACTCGAACATCTACATTTATGGTAAGTGTACACAGCTGTACTTTCTGCAGGGCCTCATAGCCAATCCTAACTCTTTATAGACCAGCCACCCAACCTTAGCTTTGAGATTCTACCCAAGTGTAACGACTGCAGCAGTGCAACACGATGAACATAGTACAGTTTTGTACCTACCATAAATGTAGATGTTAGTGTTCACACTGCTGCAGTCCAGGTTACCCTCCCTCCATCCCCTCTGAACTAGCTGAACTTATCTATACCTTTCTATCCTATACAACCTTTGCGGTGTATTTGCTTGTAACTGAGGGTATTGTTTTTATTTTATATGTATATTTTTTATTAGCAATATGTATTGCCTACCTACTTGGGGGCACCTGACATCTGGGGCAAGAAAAACTGAAGAAAATGGCGTCAGATGCATCTTATATACCCCTTGCACACTGACGTCAGGGAAGAAGCGACAGCAACCGACGCCGGACCAAGACTTTGGAACTCTGGCCGACTGCGGGACCGCCTGACGGCAGGATAACCCACGTGTAATGACTGCAGCAGTGTGAACACTCAAACATCTACATTTATGGTAGGTACAAATCTGTACTTTTTGTCCTATCATAAGTCTTCTACCAGAAAGCTATATCTGAGCAAATGGAGGAAATTCTCTATATGGGCCTCTCAAAAATAATATTGATTTTTACCAAGCTCCTGTGGCTTCCATATTAGAATTCTTGACTATGATTTTCAATAAAGGAGCTGGAGCAGCAACAGTTCGGGTTCAATTGGCTGCTATCTCTAATTTTCATCTTGGATTTGAAGGTTTGAATATCATGTCCCACAAGTTATCCAAAGCATTTCTTAATGGGACTTTTCATATTAGGCCACCTGTGAAATCTCCCTATTCCCCATGGAATCTAAATTTTATGCTCTCACGCTTAATTCTTCCGCCATTTGAACCAACTTCATCTTGTGATCTCAGATTCTTGTCTTGGAAGACCATTTTTCTGGTAGCTATCACTTCTGCTTGCAGAGTGTCAGAGCTTCAAGCTTTGTCCCTATGTGATATTTCATGCTGACAGAGTTTCACTTAGAGCAAGTCCCTCATTCTTGCATCAAAACCATTCTCAACCAAGTTATTAATTTACCAGTTTTCTTCCCCAGTCATTCTAACAATTTAGAGTATATGCTGCACAAACTTGATTTTGGCAGACAGCTCGGATTTTATTTGGATAGAACAAAAGATTTCAGGAAATCAGACCAACCTTTTGTTTCATTCTCAGACTCCAGAAAAGGGAGACCAGTGGCTAAAACAACACTGTCTAAATGGTTATCTGATTGTATCACCTTTGCCTAATTAGCTGCCAATATGCTTTTACAACACAAGATCAAAGCTCACTCAACCAGAGCAGTTTCTACATCATCTGCATTTTCTGCCAGACTTCCCATTGTCAACATCTTTGCTGCAGCCACTTGGTCAAAACCTCATATTTTTGTCACTCACTACAAATTTGACAAGGCCTCCAGGGCCATGGTCCTGAGAAATATACTCCTGTGAGCCAACTGAGGTTGATGGTGCTTGGGACGCTACCCATCAGTAAAGAATGAATGGCGAGATAGAACAACTTCACATAAGGAAGTTATGTACTTACCATAACATTCCATGCAAGTTGTTCATCTCACCTTCATTCTTGCTTCCCTCCCTCCTTCCCCCTCCTGGGCTGATGGATGAGATGCTGGATCCATCATGGTTACTCAAACATTCTCTTCCTTTTCTATAGGAATTTAACAGTGACATATATGGTATTAGTATACACAGCAAACAAGATTGGAGGTAATTCACAGGTGCATCATGGGATAGGGAATTGGCCTGTAGCTATTTGAAGACCTCGAGCTTTGCAATCGACCATTATCGGAGCCGAGGGATCGGCTCCAAACCCATCAGTAAAGAATGAAGGCAAGATGAACAACTCATATGGAGCACTATGGTAAGTACACAGCTTTTTTTTTGACCGGTTTTAAAGCTAGAACAGTTCAAGAACATAGAGGGAAAAGCAATAGTGATTGGCCAGGACTAGCTTCAACACTGTAATGAATAAAATGGGACCGGAGGTGGTCTTCCCTCTACATTTGTGCATGTTATATCACTGTGTGCATCTGTGGTAAAATCAATGACTTTCTTATTGTATTGCTAGCTTACCATGTATAGTAACAAATTTAGGAAGGATTGAATGCCTTTAAAGTTTGTGTTCAGACCAGAAGTCAGTAAATGTATATAGTACTGTTTCTGTAACAGTCAAGGTAAGAATCATAGCTAGTGTTTTATTAATTTGTTCACTGTAATAAAGTAAAATGACCAAAAGAGCATATCTTACCCATGGCTAGAGTTGTTTTAGGTAATTCACTATTAAGAGATTCATTATACAGAGGCTGCATATTGGCAGTTTTTTTCCACTGTTTATATTTTTTTGAAAGTCCTGTCAACATGTGCCATCCATTTCTTGTTTTCTATTTTGCAGACTACCTAGTAGAGCTCCGGGAGTATGGGCCTATCTATTCATCATGGGCAAGCTCTGAGGAACAACTGGGTGAACCCCTGGAAGGAGTATCAGCTTGCATTAGCAACTGCTATTCCACCCTAGAGGAATTAATGGATGATGTAACGGAAGACTTCTTGCCTGTACTCAGGGAATATGTCCTGTATACAGAATCCATGAAGGTAAAAATGTTGTGATTGAATTTATCCAACACGTTTGCATGTAACATCTTGACTAAGATAGTCATTGAAGTTAAGCATACCTACAAAATGTGCTGATGTCAAGCACTTTGCATACCTGACCTGACATTTAATGAATTGTATATTTCACACTGGTTTAGAAACAGCAGTTTATAGCTGCTTACAAATTTGTCGTTTAGTAGAGTTTTAATGTTTTAACAAGTTATTACAGTAATTACACAATGGGAATTTCATGTTGGCGTATTCCATACATCTGGACCTTGAAACAAAGTAGTAGTTGAGCCTTGACAGCTTTTCATAACAACAACAGCCAAAACGTGCGTAGTGTGGTGAACAAAAGCAACTGGTAAAACAACACCACACCTGAAGCCAAAATCCCACAGCAGTCACAATTCAGTAGTCCTGTATTCCAATGAAGATAAGAAGTTTAATAACAAGCAAAAATCCAAGCAGTAAATAATCCAGTAGGTAGATAAACGTTTAAGGACAAGCAAAAGTCCAAGCAGTAAATAATCCAGTAGGTAAATGCTTTTGTCTGTCTCAATGCAGATTTTATCACAACCAAAAGTGCTTGACTTCACATCCTTTGTATAATTACACCAATTAGTAAAACAGCCCTTTCTTAAAAAGACAGAACATTAAAAACAACTAGTTGCATGAAGAATATAAAAATACTTTCATTAAAGTGTTGAAGCCCTTTCAACCAAAATAGGCTTAAAAGGTACATTTACATTCATGCCAGGGGGCTGGCAAGCATTTAAACAGAGTTGCCACTTCAGCTCAGCCTTCTCAATCTGGTTTGACCAGTTACCCCCGGCATTTTTAACTACTACTTCTAAAATGCCAAATTTGAAGCCAGAAAAAAACGGGCAAGTCAGAGTGTTCTTAAAAAGGGCATTGTTATAATTCTTTGTACTAATAGCATATAAATGCTCATATATTCTCTTCCTAATTGCCCTCTCGGTCTTACCCACATAATAACCATTGTATCTCATACAAACACTCGGGTAAACCAGACCAGGAGTATTACAATTACCTCCTGCTAGTCTAACATATTGCATTCACCAAATACCTACAGTAGTTACATCTACCACATGACCTGGTTCCTCTGTGGCCCTTAATTTTGATAGCGTCTTCCAACAAAAATTTTAAATTACCTCCCACCTTGAATGAAAAGGTGGACTGATGATGGCATTTTGAAACTATACCTTAGTCAACAGAATACATTGATTTTGAAAGGTTTGTTGCCTAGAGTCTGCACATCTCCTTTTGGCCTTTCCTCCACCTTCTAAGGATACAAGGAACAGGTTCAAAAGTTTGCCAAGTCCGAATGTAAGGATAGAAGTAAAAAGGGAAGGGGAAGAAGATGACGTGGTGACAGTGAAACTTATATCAGTGATTCTGTTGTGTCTGAGTTGGTGGCAAGTGTGGTTAAACAGAAGCAGCACAGGCCATACCTCCCAACCGTCCCGAATTATCCGTTTTTTGCAGAGTTTTAGGGGTCAAAAAATGGGGTGCCACGATTCCCCGAGTGGCACCCCTTCATTTCCGATTTTCCCAGCGTTTTTTTTTTATTTTTTGTCCTGCTTGTTGCTGACATCACCGCGCATGCACGATGACTTCAGCTCCATCAGCCTGTCGGAATTCAGCACTCGTGTACATTGTGCATGCATTTCCAGTGTGTTTTTGAATGCGCGCAAGCGGGAAGGAAGTAACAACTGCTTTTCTAAATGGATCTGGCTGCCTGCGAGAAGGACACACTTATAAATGGATTATTATGGGAATATGCGAGCGTTGAGCGGAACGGACAAGTTCAGGTAAGGTATATGTGTAAAAAAAACAGAAAACTCTCATCAAAAACAACAAATTCATATAATTTGTCAGGCAAACTCCTGTGTAGTAAATTATTGGTACTCCTTAATCAGAAGTTTCATTTTTAAGCCGAGCGTGCCGAATATTGCAATAAACCTTTCTCTAGCTTCTTTTGTTGGCAGCTTAAGTGGCAATAGTACTTAGCATCTGGCAAATTAACCCGAATATTTAACCAAGAGATTTGTTCCCCTGCATTATGAATTTAAATGAAAAGATATCTTTGGACAGTTTTCATCTGTGCCCCTCCTCAAAGAAGTCAAACATTGATTTTCCAATATACAAGATGTAACTTCTAACACACGTTCTGCCAAAAAATACCCTCTGTCTTAGTGGGAGATATCACTTCACTTTATAAGAATTAAGTAGTTGCAAAACATTCTAACAAAAATAGTTTATAGTGCATAAAAATATAAGGCTTGAGGGAGAAAAATATAGCTTAGTAAGGATTTTGACAGTAGTGCTCTTTTGCTTAATTTTTTTTCTTTTGCTGCAACATATACATTTCCACTTAGTCATAGAACTTAAACCACATTGAGTTGTCTGAACCAAATGAAGAAAATGCTGATTCATTGTTCCAATTATGTTAATCCAATATCGATGCATACACTGTTTCTCTTTCTAAAATTATTTTTTTACACTTTTTTCATATCTAGTTCTATAATATTCTGCAACTGTAATTTATTTCTAATCCAAAGTAATATCCCAGCAGTCTTTTAAGCTTGTAATAAATCAACTGCACAAGCTTATGAGTTTTTGTGACTCACAAAAGACCCCCCACACACATACACACACTAATATGTTAAAAGAAATGATCATTAGCAATGGCTGAAATACCTGAACAGTGAACAGAGGAACTAATTGACCACCCCTGTTGGAAACGTTCTGTACTGTAGCACTAGCAGCCTGTTCGTATGTCCTTTAATCAGTAGCTGTATCATTGAAACTACATCACTGGTAAATCATTTCAAAGTATTGAGAAGTCTCATAGCAGTCATGATTGTGTGCAAGCATTTGATGTTTGTGGCATATAAAAATGAAATGCTCATATTGATTCATAATAAGTTACTAGGCTTTTGAATAAAAGTTACCTAGAAGCCTGAAAACGGTCTTCCCAGTTTTATGCTTGATTCTTTTTTACTGGAATCCAGAATTGGTCTAAAAGTTGGCAAAAAATGAACTTTTTATTTTAATAGATGTGTATTGCACAATCTGGTGATGCTCTGAGTTACAGATCTTTAATCTGTGTAACAGATATTTATTCATAGATTCATAGATTAGTACTAGGCTAACTACCCTTGCGAGCCATTTTTTTTTAAGCCTAGCCAATTATCCCTTGTGAGACTCAAACCCTGCACCTTGTGTTTGTAAGACAAACACCTTAATCAGAATTGGAATCCAGAATTGGTCTAAAAGTTGGCAAAAAATGAACTTTTTATTTTAATAGATGTGTATTGCACAATCTGGTGATGCTCTGAGTTACAGATCTTTAATCTATGTAACAGATATTTATTCATAGATTAGTACTAGGCTAACTACCCTTGCGAGCCATTTTTTTTTAAGCCTAGCCAATTATCCCTTGTGAGACTCAAACCCTGCACCTTGTGTTTGTAAGACAAACACCTTAATCATTAGGCCACCCTCCTAACTCCCCCAGGGTTAAGTGGTATTAATAGGGTGATGTGTACTGACATAATACTAACGCCATGATAAAATGTAGAAATAGTTCAAAAGAATCTCCCTTGTGAAATGCATTGGACACAAAACATTAATCCATACTTTTGTGTCAGTGTGAGCTCCATTGATTTGGTCGACAGGGATTTTGGTTGGCAATCTGTGCAATTGACTGCATTTGGTCAATTATACAGGTAGCTGACAAGTGTGTGAGATCAACAGTCCCCCTGGTATTGCTTTGTTTAGCAGATGTCTGTTAATGGTTGAGCATTGTGCTAAAATGTAAAAATAAAATCCAAATAATCATTGTAGAAGTAAAGCAGTATGCAAACATTAGTGTTTATGGTAAATGGGGCGAAATAACCAGGTAATGGGACATTGGAATGGCTATAGGGGGATTCTGGTGTCATATTTTAATTGTCTGTTCTTCAGTTTGCTTTTGAAAGTTGGTATCCCATAATTCCATTGGAGTGGGTGGGGTTACATAATGATGTATGCAAATTTTATGTTAATCAGCATACAGATTTGTACCTATTTTTCATGGGCCTTGTCCAGATTTTTGATATTTCCAGGTTGAGAGGTATGGCACAGGCTTAATAAGTAGATTAGGCTTGCTTGTCTGTCAGAGCTTGAACTGAATAGATTGTCATCCTCTAGATCTCTGTTTGCTTGTTCTGCAAGGTCTGTCATATCTGTCTCATCCCATTGTGGCCATTCTGTTACTGTGTAGGTTGGGTATGCGGAGATGTTGAAGGCCATCTTACAGGTTCAGGTAAAGTGAGGTCTAGACTTTTGCCGTCTGGCTAAGGAGTGAAACATAACTGTACTTTTGCCTTTTTTCTGTCATCTTCTCACCAGTTGTGATGAAGCTGATGAGCATCCTGCCAGTGCTGATGCATGTAGGTATGCTGACATCAGCTATGATGCAACTTTCAGGACCTCCACCCTTTGCTGTGAAGTCTCCAAAGTCAACAATGCCATTGATGAACACTGCATCAGCACAGCTTCCTTCAGCTCCAGAATCATGGTCAATGGCAGGTCTTGCAGCCAAGTAGCTGACATTGTGTTTTGCAGTGATGCCCCATGTGCTGTTGTGAATGTCTGCTACAGTGGATTTTATGCCCCCCAGTCCCAAGGATCTCTGTACTGACCTTGATTCCCAGTGGTCTCTTGATATTGATTGATTAATGCCAGCCCTTTTTCTTGGTGTTGCTGTCATTGGAGAGGATGCTTCTCAGTTAGCCATTGTACCACCAGTATTATAATCTTTTATTCACAGACTGTGTACTTATGGCCTTTGATCTTCCCACCATTAAGACAGACGTTTGGGTAGCCACTGGTGAGATCAACATGTTTGGGTGCATTTTTCTTATTCTGCTTTCTCCTTGAAGCCATCTGTTCTGCTTCTTGTTTCCCCTTTGAGCAAGTCCCATTGAGGCAGGGAATAAAGCACATTTTTTACATGGACAGTTGAGCTGGAAGTTATTCCCCATTATTACCTAGATGCTCCCAAATTTGGATAGTAATCAAGATATGCAAAAGAGGAAGACTATAGAGCCCCCTCTCACCTCTTGAGCAGATCTTTCTATGTAGGAGTCACTCAATGTCAGTTTTTGGTCCTTTCATTTGGCCTTTACTCAGCCCCTAGGGTGTTTGACAAATGTGTAGCTACCTGAGACTGCAAATTATCAGGGTATTTCCTTGCCTTTACAACTGGCTCCCAGTTGCTCAGCTGTTGGAAAGGTATGTATTAGCATGGTAAAGTATGCATCAGCATAGTAATCTTTACTTCAGCTATTCCAGTCCTTTGATAGAACTTAGTGTGCTGTGAGTTGCAGATGCAGCCATTTTAGACCATCATAATTATTTGTTGTGGGACAGACACTTAGCTGTGCAAGGCCAGTCTACTCCTAGAAAAGATTCTCCCAATTCAGAAAGCTATGTCTCAAATTTGGTTTGATTTGGTTCTAGCTGCCCTTTGCCTCAAGACCTTGGGATTAATATGTCAGCAAAAGTTTTTTTTTTCTAGCTGTTCTTGGCAAGGTTGCACATGAGCATTCTTACGTTTAGATGCTCAAGGCTCAAAAACCTCACTGTATGAATTGAGATTAATTAGTTTCTAGAGTTTTCAAAGTTTTTTTTTGTTGGTGGCTTCACACTCCCAGCCTCACTCTGAACAGTCCCTTCCACCTTCTCCACCCATTGTGACTGCTATTTCAACTACGCGGTCAGGGAGAAGGAGCATTGTCAGGCACAAGACGGTCTGAGGTGCTTAGTCACAGCTGGAGGCTAGTTTGCACATTAGTGCCCTAAAAATGAGGGCAGTCTTCATACTGCAGGCATTTATAAGTTCATAGATTAGTACTAAGCTAACTGCCCTTGCGAGCCATTTTAAGCCTAGCCAATTATCCCTTGTGTGACTCAAACCCTGCACCTTGTGTTTTTAAGGCAAACATCTTAACCATTAGGCCACCCAGGGTGAAACTCATTCCTAGTTAATTTGTCTTGAGGCATGACAATATGGGAATGGGCTATGTCAGCAAATGTATTTTTGATAGCCACTTGTATTCCTAGGAAACCATTTTCCTTGTGGACTGGCTTAACCATTGCCTGATGGTGCCACACAAGTTGTTGCTAAACTTGTAAGTAGCTTGGGACCTTTGCTGCTGTTGGGGGTAGCCTTGCTGTAATCTGTTTGCATTCTTAACCAAAACCAAATTCAGCAGCTTCTCTCCCTTACTCCTTATCTCCCATTTGAGGAAAGTAACCCTGAAATGTCCAGAAGTAGTCTGTAGAATTTCTCATCACTTCCCCATGTCCATTTATACTCTGGTTATTTCAGAAACCCAAGTAGACTAAGTTGAAAGAGATTCTTGTTTTTCTGTTTTGACCTCAACAGGTTCCCTTTCTTATGATCTTCTCTTTTGTGGAGATTTTTTGATTTAAGCCCTCCAGAACCCCAGTGACTCTCCCATCTGGCAAGCCTTCCACATGAATGCTGTACTTTCCCTAATGGCCAGGGACACTGCATACCCCCATGCCCAAGTCCTTACTTCTGCACAGAGACCTAATATGGGGAAAGCATATAGAAGCAAATGGCCCCACTTTGTTATTTAGGCTACCTCCAAGGTAATGGATCTGTTTTCAGAACATGTACCTGCTATTTTTGATTATCTTTAATATATTTGTGACATGTTTATCATTAGATCACAGTTACAGTAGACTACGCTGTATGGGTTATATCCTGCCAAGGATATGATAACCAGCCAGCTTTTCCATGTTTAAGGACATCTTCCAAATGCCGTAACTACTGAGTGGCTCAAGGCTTGGAACCTAAAAGCAGCAGTTATGATACCAAAAGACTTGGAACTTTCTTGCCATCAATGTTCTCTGTTTCTGCTGGCTTTGTGGAACTGACTGTCAGCTATCTATCCTTCAAGTCTGAGCAAATAAAGTACCCTTCTGGGAAAATCCTTCCACTAAATTCATCTTGTGAATAAAAAAATCATGTATATAGCAGTAGCCTTAGCTATACGGGTTGTATCCTCCGTAGGATATAACAGCCGGCCAGCTTCCAAAGCTTCAGGGCACCTTCCATGAACTCAAACCATTAGTCAACTCAAGCTAAGCTGACTGAAAAAACTGGTTCGAGTGGCAAGCCCTTCAGAGTTTTCCTGCCAATGAAGAGTACGCTGAGGCTTTCAAGATCAACAGTCAACTTGTGCTGTCCCTTTGCTGGGCAGATAAGTTTCCTTTGGGAAAAGTCTTCCTTTAAAAAAAATGTTTGGTTATTAATACTTGACTGCTTAGGAAAGTTATTTTAAAGCCAGGAGTTTGTCTTTTAATGGACTTTCCCAAGCCTGTATTGTACTTCTAAACGAGAAGTATTTTTTCCTCTCAGTTTAGAAGTTGTTTAAAGTAATTGAAAAACATTTTTTCTGTAGAGAAGCTGTTTGTTTTCCTTTTTGGGACTACAGTGTTTAAGGTGTTTTTTTTTTTTACTGTATTTTATCTGAAAAAAGTGACGTTTAAAGACTTCAGTTTTACCAACTTATGCTGCTTGTTTTCTCCAGGAATGAGGCACCATTTTCAGTTTCACCATGGACCAAACTGGCAGTCCTCCATCCAGCCACAAAGAAAAAGTTAAGCAAGCAAGTTAAGCAAACAGTCTTTACTACTACAGCAAGCTAGCAGTTTGCCTCAGTTGTAGGTGGGTGAGACTGCAGTGGTCATTTGTTGTACCTGAGACCACTCTTCTTTTACCCAAGATCCCTCTAGTGTAGCACATATAGCCACTGTGAACTAGGGGTTAGCCATGTCCTCTGTGGTTGCTTGGGGGACCCTCAGTGGGCAAGGGAGAGCCACTCTTGTTTGTTCTGGGAGAGGGAACAGGGATGGGTTCCCTATTTTGTCAGTGTTGAGCCCATTCTTGTGGAAGTTGCTGCTGCCATTAATAACAACAATGACCTCACTTTTCCTGTCAAAAAGAAACATAAAACTAAACATGTACCTATTACTCTTCAAATTTCCTTAGGAATAGTTTACTAAGTCTGGTTCAGGGTTTAATCAGTTTCTGATAAAAGAAACAGGGATACCTCTTTTTCTGAAGAGGTTCAAGATTCTGAATCTGGACAAAAAGTTAAAGGGATAGATGCAGGGTTCTCTCCTTTGATTCTGATTCAGATTCTGAGAGCAGAATAGATCTGATGTTGTCCTTTTCATTCTTCCTTACTACTGTGTTACAGATCCGACCCTCTGATCTGAGTCAGACAAGACTTGGATCCAAGTCTTGAGCTCCTCCCTCTTCCCATAATGCACTACACCATCCCCAACCCCCCTCCCCCAAGATCTTGTTTGCCTACAGATGTGGTAAGACAGAAGATTACAAGTTTCTAGCTGTAAGGACTTTAGTTTTTTTATATATCCTTTCTGCTTTATCTAAGATTGGTTATTTGTAGGTAGTCCCTTTCTCCATCTTGGTCGTTTGTCTTTAATCTGTGGTTTTCTTCCATATTTCTTTATTTCATTAGTGTTTTATGACTGCTATCTGGGCCTTTGACTTTTTACATATCAGCACTTTGCCTTCCAGCTTAGTTGTCCTTTTCTCTTTAGCCTGGTTGTTCTCTGAATTGGATTTGAACCCCCTGCCTCAACTCTTCTCTATCTCACTTTGTTGATAGTGCAGCATAACTGTGTATGACTTAGAACAGCAGACATAATTGCAAAGCTGCTTGTATTTTCCTTTAGCCATCCTTTTTCACATGCTGTTTCGGATTCCTCTTTTAGGTGTTCTTCCGATAGACTTGGGTTTCCTCTTTCTCTTCTGCCTTACATCAGACAGATGTAGAAGGCTTGGCTTATGACCTCCTCAGGCTTTCTCCTCTCTATCTGCTCTTCGCCTTGACCTCTGATAGAGCTGTTACATAAACAAAAAAAAGTTTTGTTTTGTCTGCTACAGCTTATCACAAGGCCTCTGTCCGAGACTTCTCTACCCGTATACCATAGTGGCCTTGATATTTAGAGCAGCTGCCAAGCTTCAGAAGCCATACAGTTAGTTTTTACTGCACAGACACGAGGTGCAGATTACTTTGTCTTGCAGTTCTTCTGAATCCCGTCTTTGCTTCCTTTAGAGATGCCTGTGGATTTAGCTGTTTTTCTTGCACGTGACATGAAGCAAATTTCATCACAAATGGTTCCTTTAGGGGCTCACCCCTGTCACTCGTTTCGTCAGGATAAAACAGACGAACAGTTGTGGGTTCGGTTCAAGCAGCTTTATTGTATAAAAACACGCTAGGCTTGAGGCTTAGTAACTTAAACTTATAAACACTGACTACTGCACTCATACATGTTAACACTCTGGCTGTTCACTCAAAATGGCACTGCTGCCTGTACGTGCTCTCTGTTTATATGAATGTGCCCTTACTTTGAAATGCTTCTTAAAATTCCAATACACGCTGTGTTCTACATCCTCCCTCTTTGAGGAATAAGTCATGCACTAAAAATTACAACATTCATTGACATGCAGTTGTACAGAAATAATCCTTTGACATGCAGTTATACAAAACTAATTCTTTGACCTGCAGCCATACATAACTAAATGCAAATAAAACAATCGTGTCCAGGTTGCTGTGTATTTTACACTAGGTCTCAAAATACAACCTGATCATGTGACATAAAAATTAGAACTGGGTTTAGCAACAGGGATTGTCTTTAATGAATGTTCAACTTCAGGGACATCTGGTCATCAGGAATGGGAATAGGTACAGAGACATGTCCTTCAACAGGAACATCGTTTGGGTTGCTCTGAGATCTAGAATCTGTATCACAGGTATGGTGCTGCACTATCGATTCAGACACCAGAAGGTGCCTGCGATATCTTCTGTATTCTATACCCTCAGATTCCACTAAGTAGGATCTTGGCTCGGCACATACACCTCTCACTTGACAAGTTCAATCAAAACCTTTCACCGTTTGCATCCTCACTATCTCTCCTCCTTTCAATGGACAAAGAAATCTGCTCATTTTATCATAGCTGGACTTCTGAAAGGAACGCATTTTAAACAGCTGGGCTTTGATTGCTCTAGTGATTTTAGGATTAGACACCAACAAACTGGAAGTGATAAGGAAGTTTATTCTGGTTTGCCTAGACAGAAGTCTCTGAGCAGGCGAGCCAAGTAAGTTGTCATGGGGTATATTTCTGAGATTAAGCAAATTCAAAAAGATGTCGGTTTTGTCATGCTTTTGACCTCCCTCGTAATCGCTTTGCACTTTGTACTGCACGCTCAGCCAGGCTGTTTGACTGTGGATATTCCAGACTGCTAGTAATATGGATAAAGTCCCACTCTTTTGCAAATTTCTGAAGTAACTGACTGGTAAACTGGGCACCATTGTCAAAAATAAATTTGTGTGGACTACCATGGACTGAGAAGTGACGTTTCAACCTAGTAATAACAGTACTAGATGTTAAGTTGGGTAGAGGATCGATCTCAAACCAGTTAGAATAAGAGTCAGCCAACACAGAGTAATTCTGATTGTTCCACTCAAATATGTCAATGGCTACTGTTGACCAAGGTAGTAGTTCAGGAGTCCGGCTTACCTGTAGTGGCTCTTTTTGCAAATGCAGTCTAGTACTATTGCATACTGAAAAATATGAAACCACTTTATCAACATCTTTCGACAGAGAAGGCCAAAATACTAGTCCTCTCACCCTTCTTTTGGCAGCTTCGGAACCTGGGTGGCCACAATGTAAAATCTGAATATACTGATATTGTAAGGAAGTAGGAACAACAACTTTAGGACCTTTGAAAATACTGTCTTCCATCAACATCTCATCTCTGTAAGGAAAATAAGGTTGCACTTGTGTTGGTACACAAGATTGCTTTGATGGCCATCCAACATTGAAGTGGTTGAGCTTTTACAAAACTGGATCAGTCTTTGTATGATCTCTTAGCTCATCAAGTCTTGTGGTAAAAACATTACACACCTCCATGACATTGAAGTCAAAATTCTCTGCATCCAACTTTTCTGCGGTATTTCTAGCTAATCTGGATAAGGTATCAGTCAGATAAAGAAGTCTGCCTTTTTTATAGACAGTTTTGAAGTTGTACTTTTGTAGTCTGACTGTCGTTCTTTGTAGTTTTGCTGGAGCTGAACGCATAGGCTTCTTTAGAATAGTGACTAGAGGTTGCTGATCAGTCTCGATAGCTCGGCCATAAATATAATCATGGAACTTTGAACATGCGAACACAATTGCCAAAAGTTCCTTCACAATCTGAGAATACTGCTTCTCAGTTTGGTAAGAGTTCTAGATGCATAGTCGTACTTGTCTGCCCTCTTGAAGAATAACTGCACCAAGACCGAACTTTGAAGCATCACAGGAAAGAATTACTGGTTTGTGGACATCATAGTATCTTAACGTAGGTGGACTGGCAATTTTCTGTTTAAGGCATCAAATGCCCTCTGGTGTTCCAGCCATGACCAGGCAACATTTTTGCATGTCAGCTGTCTTAAAGACACTGATAATTCACTGGAGTCTGGTATAACTTGCCCAAATAGTTAACCATATCAAGGCAACACTGTAAGGCTTGGACATTGTCTGGAGCTGGCAAATCAAGAATGGCTGTTTGTTTGGAAAAATTTGATCATAAGCCTGTACTGGTAAATAAATGACCTACATAAGTAACTTCTGGTAGCCAAATTTACATTTTAGAGGATTGAGCTTTAAATTCACTTCACACGCTCTGTCCAGAACTTTCCTGAGGTTTCTGTCATGCTCTGCTTCACCATTGCCTCCAACTAGTAAATCTACTGTTATAGCACACAGATGACCTGAAAACATTTGCTCCATTGCACCCTGAAAAGACTTCACTGGCAGAATTTATTCCAAAAGGCATTCTGAGAAATCTGTGTCTACCAAATGGGGTACTGAATATAGTCACTAGTGAAGATTTGTGATCAAGCATTACTTGCCAAAATGAACTCTGTATCTACGACAGAAAAAAACAGTGCCATTTGGTATGAGGGTAGCAACCTCCTCGACTGTATGCATAGGATGGTGTGGTCTCTTGGGTCAGTACATATTCTGATTTCATCTGAGCTTTTCTTATGAGCAACTACCATGGAATGATACCCATTCAGTTGGTTCTGTGACTGGACAAATCACACCTTGTTGCACCATTTATCTAACTGGACCTTGATTTTGTCCTGCATAGCTATTGGAACTTTTCTTGCTGGTCTGACCACTGGATTGACCTCTGGGTCTGATTTCATGGAGTACTCAACTAGAAGTTTGCCTAGCTTGTCTTCAAAAATATCAGCATACTCTGAGAAAATAGCATCGGTGAAACTGGAACTAGGACATGTGCTTACATGATGGAGTTCTTAAACTGTCTCTGAGACCTAATAATGACTGCACAGGTCTTCTGACTACATAAAACTGCAAGCTGTAACTGTTCTCAGCTGAATAGCATGAAAGGACTACTGAGGCTTCAATTTGAATCTCTTCACCTCCATAAGCAACAAGCTTCGCACAGTTGGCCAAATTAAGTTGTTCACTAGCTCTTTAGCAAATGCTTCTGCTGACATAACATTGCACTCGGAACCAGTGTCTACTTTGAGCTCCGTGGGTTTACCATTGATAAGGACAGTACAAAACACTTTGTCCTTTGCCAACAAATCTTCTGCATTAACCTTTTCAACCACTGATACACCATCTACATAGAAAGTAGAGTTGCAGCTTTCTGTATGATTAGCTTGCTTTTTTGAGTGAACTTTCTAAAATGAATGAGGCTTCTTGATTTACAAAACTTTTGGAAGTGGTTCCATTTTTTACACTTGTGGCATTGCTGACCAAATGCTAAACATTTCTCTCTCTTAGATTCATGATTGGCACCACAGTTATGACAGTTAACAATAAGACTTGACTTGGGTTTTGCTTGCTCACCCTTGTGCTCTACTGAGCATGTACGTTTTACCGAGCTAGTCTTAGAACTTGCTAGAAAGTTACAGGTTCTCCCTGGAAATCCTGCAGGGGCTGCAGCTCCCACGTGCTTAGGCCTGTTTCTACTAGCCATGTGCTGCATGCTGTCTACGTTTGCTCTAGACACTGCTGAAACCATGCTCTTATCACTTGCAAGCATATTTGTGTGCCTTTCAGTAAGCTCATTTATCTGACAAATCTGTGTAGCTTTGCTCAACGTTAAATCACTGTCACAAAGCAAAATCTTTCTCACTGCAGCATTATTAACACCACACACAAGCCTGTCTTTTATCAACTCATCTTTCAAATCACCAAACCTGCACATTTTAGTTTTTTTCTCAAGTCAATGATACAAGTTGCAAAAGTTTCTCCTGGCTTTTGGTCTCTTGTATAAATAGGTGCCTCTCCAATGTAACATTTGCCTGGACGTTACACATTTCTCTAAATTTAGGTTTCAAGTACTCAAGGTCCTCCCTTGGTTCAACTTGTAAAACAATGCGGCGGTTTTCCCCTTCTCCTGCATATACTGCTGATGCATACACAAGTGACCGCTCTCTTTCAGTGGATTCTGACCCCACGAAGTTAAGCAAAATAAATGCCCTCGTACGTGCATCTTTATCAGAAAAAGCTGCTTTTATGTAAATATTATATTCCTTCTTAAATACTCTGCAGTTCTCTGCAATATTATGATCAAACACAAGTGGACTGGGTCTGTGAAATGCCTCTGCCATATCCACACAGTAATAAAGACCCTTGGATTCATGTAAAAACATACACACATATATATGCCTGAAGTTTATGCCAGAACTTGTAATTATGCCCAGTAGCACAACAGACTCTTCAAAATAACTATACTTTGAAATTAGTCTCCGTAGCTCAAGAACAATTTTAAACCAATGTACTTTGCGAAACAACTCCTTATCAGTGTAAGAAACACTTCAAAACAACTGCACTTTGTGAATGAACTGTACACCGCACAAGAAACTTCTTGACATGACTGTACTTTGTGAAATAACGCTATACATTGTAAGAAACAGTTTGAAATGATTGCACTCTGAATAAAATGTACATAGCAGAAAATTTTGAAATGACTGTGTTCTGAGTTCACTTCTGGAAATAACTGTACTTTGCACACAGTAATTTCTCCAAAATAATTGTACTGTAATAAAGCACGCACTGCAAACACTTTGCACACTCTAAAATACTTCGAACAACTCTAGTTATACTTTGAATATCTCTGGTCAATGCGAAATAGTAGCTCATGTCGAAACATGGTCGTTTACTAAAAAAAATTCAGTCGCCTTGCTTTTTATGCTTTTTTTGCCATTTTATTGTACTTGTTATGCCCATTTGACCTCTTATCATGCTCATTATACTTTTCTTGCGCTCGTTTTACTTTTAACATGCTTGTTATGTAAATTGGAAGTAACTATAAACACCCAGATACGTATTTCTAATAATTCTATCAGATATTGTGGTTTCGAATATTTCATTTACTAGGTAATGATTTTTGTGTCTTTCGTTTGATTAGTAATGCTTTCTGTGCTACTCATTTGATTAATAGTGTGTTTTGTGCTTTTCAAATGCTTTGTATTGTTTTCTTTACAAAATAAATCATCTATGTGAGTTTTGGTTACCTCAAGTTTGTTTCTGGCCTGTTTTGTTTGAGCACTGCATGACCCAGCCTGCTCAATGTACCTTCACCGTTAACTTTGCACCTCATGGCTTAAAGAAGTTGCATTTCTATCCCGGTTCTGACACCATGTCCGGTCAGGATAAAACAGACTAACAGTTGTGGATTTGGTTCAAGCAGCTTTATTATATACAGACACATCCGGATTGAGGCTTAGTAACTTGCACTTAAACATAAACAGACTGACTACTGCACTTGTACATGTCAACACTCTGGCTGTTCTCTCAAAATGGCACTGCTGCCTACATGTGCTGTCTATTTATATGCACGTTACAGTACTCACTTTGTTCTACGACACCCCCCCCCCCCCATTTAAAAAAAAGAAAGGGAAACTGAATCACCATTGGACGTTTTGGATCCTCTCTCCACAGAACTGTAGGTCATCGTACTACTTCCAGATCCTTAGTTTTCCTCTGATCTGAAAGGTAGGTATGTTAAGTGTCCCAAATTCCTACCTCCATCATTGGATCCTAAGTCCCTGGACCCAGTTGAATTGGAAGTGGTCTTTGGAGGTCTGATCTATGGACTTCTTCCTCTCAGATCCCATGGTCTACTCAGACCCCATGGTCTACTCAGACCTGCAGGAAGTCTTACAGTTGATATTTGCACATGGCAATTTATATTGTATATGCATTTTATTTATTTATTTTTTTGGTAAGTTGACAACCAGTTTGCAGGCTGCTAGCAGTTTCTACAGTCCTGAATCATGGTCTAGAAGTTGGATTGTTTGTTGCTGTCGGGCAGAGGAGTTTTAAGGACCTTTCCTCATGCCCTTTACAGGTTTTCTTTCAGACCTCAACCCCCGTATAAGAAACAAACATGCTGGAGATCAATAGGAGGATCTCTGATAAGATCCCCTCCGATCTGAAGTTCCAAGACACCTGTCAGATCCTAAGTCCTCCTCGGATCTGATACGTTCGGCCCTGATCATGTCTTCTCCCCTTTTACCTGCAAAATTTCCTCAGATCCTAAGTTTTTAGACCCGACTATCTCAACAATTTTTTTAAGGCAGCCAGCGTGAATCAGATACACCTTCGGGGCCTGTGACTTTGGGCTGTCTCCTCTGATCCTGCTATCCTCTTTCTCAGATCTAACTTACTCAGATAGTTTCTTTCCTCAGATCCTAAGCGTAGGATCTGACAGTGGGAGGAAAAAAATTCAGTGATTTTCAGTTATGGTGCTCTCTGATCCAAAACTGCTGGATCATCTCTCAACTGTACAGATGTTAGCAGAATGTCCAGATTTTTGCTCTTATTTTTTTGGTTTGTTTTTCACAAAGTAGTGGTTTGTCAGGCAAATCCTTAAAGATTGAAGTTAGAAAATGACAGATGTTTGAGTTTCAGACTTCATACCAGTTTATGCTAAAAAGCAATATTTAAAAATCGTCCCTTTTTTTAGGCTTTTATCCTCCTTTTATTTATGGCTTTGACTAGAGTTTTTGCTCTAGAGCTTGAGAGGTATGGGCTGGACAAATTTAGTTTCCAGCTCCATTTATTATTTTATTATTATTTTACATTTGTTTACCGGGAAAGTCCAACTGGATATATGTCCATTTTCAGCAGAGGCCCAGGGAGAAAAGCTCCGGAAAGCAGAGTACAAATACATTAGGAACACTAGAAACACTTAGAGATAAGTATAATATGCAGTTTTCAGTAGGGTTACAAACTTAGATAAAATATAGTAGACAACATCAAAATCATCCAGCTTCAGTTTCAGACAATAATACACGCAGTTATGGGCTAAGTCCCATCAAGAATTCATACACTTATTAGAGTATATGATTGAAATGCTTAGGGAGAGTTTGCAGGAACAGCGGGTGGTGATTAGTCTGGGTTTAAGCAGGGACATTGCCAATGCTGTTGGAAGTGTAGTTCATAGGTTCATAGGTTCATACTAGGCTATCTGCCCAAGGGCATTTATAAGCCTAGCCCATAGTTATGTGGCTTTCGCCACCCCTTTAGTTTGAATAAAAACTATGCCTATCATTTTTCTGTGCCTCTGTCAAGCAGTGACACTGAAGTAATCCCTGGGGTATATCTGCGATCTCCCATCCATTGGTCAAGATTCCTCTTGAACAAGGCCAGCGAGGTGCTCTGCCTCACATGTACCGGGATTTTGTTCCACAGCATAGGGAGTCTCTGGGTGATGAATCTGTCCCTCCAGCACGTTCTATTTATAACCGTGTCAAGGTTTAAGTCTCCGCCCTTGTGGTTCTGAGGGATCTAGATTTTTGAGGTGAAGCATATTCATCAAATCTGGGTTTGACATGGCCTTATATGTCAGGCACAGGTCACCTCTGAGCAAGCGGTATGAGACTGAATAGAGCTGGAGTTCTTTCAGTCGGGCAGCATAAGACATATTTTGAGACCCTTTATCCTTTTGGTGAGGAACTTTTGGGGCCTTTCAAGCTGCAGCAGGTGTCTGGTCAGATACATTCCAAACGGGGCATTGTACTCAATCATAGGTCTAATGAGTGATGAGTACAGGGGGACGATGACCTCCCTTGATCTAGATGTGAATCCCTTCATGATCAGGTGGGCGATATAGAAGGTTTTCCTAACTACTTTAGAAACATGAGTGTCAAACGAAGGCTACTGTCAACTTGGGTCCCCAGATCCCTGATGACTTTTCTGTGCTCAGTGGATTGCCACCTATATGGTAGCTAGGGTAACCTTGTTTTTCCCGAAGGGTATGACTATGCATTTTTTGGCGTTTAACTTCAGGCCATGGCTCTGGCACCAGTTATCCGCTTCTGTGAGGCCCTTCTGGAGGATATCTGTGTCAGATGTGTTTTCGACTATAGCGCCCAGTTTGCAGTCATCTGCAAACTTTGTCAGCCATAACCCTCCTGTGTTTGCTTGTACTTCAGAAAAGTAGATGCCGAACAAGAGTGGACCCAGGACTGAGCCCTGTGGGACACCACTTGTGACAGGCTTTGAGTCTGACATGGCTCCAGCAACTCTGACCCTGTGGGTTCTGTCACTTAGCCAGTTTGCAACCCATCTTGTGATGTATGGGTTTACATTCAAGCTGATGAGTTTTTGATGATACCTGAGTGGGGTATTGTGTCAAGGCCTTTGCCAGGTCGAGGTAGGCTGTATGGACTGCCTTTCCCTCATCAATGGCCTTGGTGACTGTCTCGAAAAAGTCAACCAAGTTTAAGAGGCAGGATCTGCCTTTGACAAAGCCAAACTGGGTTGGATCCAAAGTCTGCAAGTTCCCTATGTCTTTATTTATGAGTTCCATTATGATCCTCTCCATGGCTTTGCAGATAAGGCTTGTCAAGCTAATGGGGTGGTAATTTCCAGGGTCTGTGGAGGCACCGCCCTTATGAAGTGGGACCACAGTCGCCGTGCGCCACTCCTTGGGTACGTATCCTGAGGTGAGGCTAAGATTAAACAGCTGTCCTAACTGTGGGTTTAATTCCTCGTTGAGTTCATGAAGCACACAGCCGGGGACACCATCCGGTCAGATGGATGCTGTGTTTTTTGCCTTAGTGAGGGCAGTTCTCACCTGGGCGTTGGAGATGTTTGGGGGGCTACAATCCTCTGGAATAGATATCTCTCCTTTGGGGAGAAGTTTGCACTGAACCTGTCAGCCAGTATGTTAGCAATGTGTGTAGGTTCAGTAATTTTCACATCATTTTGAACTAATTCTGAGCATATCTGGGAGTTTCCTCCTAGGTTTCTAACATAGCTAAAGAAGGCCTTATGATTGTCTTTAGAGTCCTTGGCGATTTTTCTCTCAAAATTTGCCTTGGATGATTTTATGAGAGCTCTTAGTTTTTACTTATAATGATCAAAGGTGTCTTACCTTTCAAGGATTTTGCTCTATCTTGTAGTAGCTTCCTCCTTTTGTTGTAGAGCTTGTTTATGGCTGGGGTCCACCAGACTGGACGCTTGCCTTTGGTACAGAGAGTCTTAGTTTTGTTTGGGATTGCCTGATCCATGCAGTCCTGTAGGTGCTGGTAGAAGGCATTTGTAAGTGATTCAGCGGTTTGAGTAATGTTTACCACTGGCTCAGGGGCCTTAAAGGAGACCACACTAGTTTTAGAAGTGTGAAATCGGCTTTGAGAAGTTTTTCATTGTGGTCTTTTTGTTTCAGGTGGGGCGGGATGAGGACCTCCAGCGAGATTAGTTTATGATCTGATCTCACCAGTGAGGGGTATACTTCGGTGTTGAACATTTTGATCCCATGTTTGTGATGATGAGATCAAGTATGTTTTCTCCTCTTGTGGGGATGGTGACTAGTTGTTCCATGGCATTTGAGTTTATGAACTCCAGGAATCTTTGGGTTAGAGTGTTCGGGCTTGAGTAGTGTTCCCAGTCTATATTAGGGTAGTTGAAGTCACCTAGTATGATGGTGTTTGGAGATACATTTATCCCTCCAATGTTTTCAGGAAGGCCATGTGAGGTTCCTGAGTTTGAGAGGGTGGCCTGTAACATGCTACAAATTGCAGAGCAGTCTTGCCTATGGTTAATTGCACCTGGATGGTCTCCGATGCATCGTGCGTTGCCACCAACCTTGAGGTGTGGGTGTCCTTTATGAATATGGACACCCCCCCCTCCTTTCTTGGTGTTGTCCGGATTTTGGGGCCGGAACGCATGATATGAGGTGAAACCTGTTAGTGCTGGGGTACTCTCAGGAGCCTTGAACCAGGTTTCTGTCACAGCACAGACATCGATGTTCTCCATATTGAGAAGGGCCTCGAGTGCGTGCATCTTGAGAGTGAGACTTCTGGCATTGAGCAGCATTACCCTTAGTTTTTTCCTTTTGGTGTTCTAGGGTGGTAGGTTTAGAATTTGAGCCTTGCCTAAAAAGGCACTATGGGGTGGCAAGAGCCTTTGCCAATGTCCGAATCCCAGGGTGACAGGTGCAAGCCGTCCCTTGTGAAGCAGCGTGGCTTGTCCAGCATGTCATCCCAGGCAGACAGACATTGGATCCCCTTTGAATGACACCAGAATTTAAGCCAATTATTAAAGCTGATCATCTTATCACTGTATTGTGGCATCATTCTAGGTGAAGGTAGGATACTGCTCAAGGTCAGGGTCATACCTGCCTGGGCTACATAATCAGAGAGCTCCTCGATGTCCCTTTTCATGTAGTCCAAGGAGGTACGTCTCAGGTCGTTGACACCAGCGTGGACAATGACTGAGTCGCACTTGTACCTGCTGTTGAGAGACCTGAGTGCTTGCGTTATGTGGCGGATTCTAGCGCCCGACAGGCAGCTTACTGTGACCTTCTCCTTACTCAGTCTGGTGAGCGGGACGTCAGTGTGTCTGACTATGGAATCACCAATGACAAGTGTGTCTGGCATTTTGTTTGGCCTTAAGGGCTGTGACTGTTTGACACTCTGACTGTGTGGTCTATGTGTTGCATGTGTTGGGTCGTGAGGTGGTAGTTGTTTGGGTGTCTGCTTTGGTGGCCTCTGCTGTTTTGGTAAATTTTTGATCAGAGCCTCCGAGTATGTCTTTGTGTGAGTATGTGTATGATTTGAAGTTGTGATGGTACCATGTGTGACTGGGTATGTATTGTGTGTGGTTACCTTCTCCTCCTGTCTGGTCTTGCCAGTCCTATGTTGAGAGAGCTCAGCCTCTAGTTTGGCCGTATAGTTGCATCTCTCGCATGTATTTGTGTTTTGTGGGAGAAGGAGAGGATTGTCTGTGTACATGAGGCAATTGTAACATTGCCTCAATATTCCCAGGTTCACCAGTTGAGCTGGAGAGGACACTAGCAACTGATCCCTCGACATACTAGAAGTAGTAGATAAAGAGACTTTCAAAGGACTCCGGGAAGTGGGTTTTAGGCTGGTGGGGTACTATCTATAATAAGAGTGCTTTATCAAGGTGCAAGTACTGTAGGAGTAAGTGCTAGGCTTTACAGATAGAGAATAGTCTACTTGGGAATCAAGTAGAGATGAACTTTTCAGTTATAGGATATGCTGGTTAGCTCAGCAGTACAGCTCGAGGAAGGTAGTTCTAAGGGAAAATTTGAAGAGTGGAATTTAGATGACCCGAATAGTTTAACCTTGTTTAACCGCCGCTGCTCTTGTGTGCAACAGTGGCAACTCAGCTAAATTGAGCTAACGCTGCTTAGCGTGTTTTATAGCAGGGGGCTGAAGGGAGCTAGGAATTGGCCCAAAACGACCAATGGACTACTAGTTTCTGGCTGAAACTTCACCAAATCGGACAAAAAGGCCGCTCAGTGCTTCCCACTCCCACTGGTAAGCAAAGAAACTTCCCTCCTTCCTAATAAGGCAATGGGTCAGTAACAGGAACTAAAAACAAAGCCCAGGGATCAGCAACTCTGAAACTGGACTACTCTAGTTCAGTAAGGCGGGAAAACAAGAGATTTTTTTGTTTGCGGCTTTTTTTGAATTGGGTTAAGGAGGTTTGGTGAGTAAGTTCAGCAGGTAGCATATTCCAGGTTTTGCCTGCTGAGTTGGCGAATAGAGAGTCCCCAGCCACAGTTATGCTCTTAGTTGTTTGCACCAGCAGTTTGTCAGCAAAGCGTAGTGACCTCAGGTTGCTGTATGGTTTGATGATCTTATTCAGTGCTGGTGTTTTTTCGGGTTGATATAGTATTTTGTGGGTTATTACAAGTTGGTTGTATTTATAGAATGCTTTCAGCAGAAATGCATTCTAATATATAAACCCTGTTGTTCCAGCTGACTTCTAAGCTATAGGAGCAATTTTTTCAAATCTGCCCATATTGTCTAATTGTATCCAGATTTATTGAGCTCATAGTTTGAGACACATGGTGGTGGTTCCTTGTTTTGCCTCCTTCAGAAAATCCAAGCTAGTGCAAAAGCCTGTTATTCTAGCAATTAAAAAAAAAATCTGATTCTAACATCTTATTGGATCCAATTTGCCTAATTAGAACTTAAAATTATACTAATTAAACTAAGCTAGGCTCTCCTCTTTGGATTTGAGCTTTGGGGCCAGTCTCTAACAAAACTCCTTCAGATCCTAAACCTAGGACCTGGCAGGTAAATGTCATGCATTTCTTGAATCCAAACCCCCTTCGGAATCGAGCTGTTGAGCCAGTGCAGCTCCTTTGGATCCAAAGCATCCACCCAGTCCGTCGACCTCACTGTTGTTGCTGTTAAGTCTTCTAGCGTGGCAGTTTGGCCAGTTAATCTTTGTCATAGTTTCCACAGGTCCTCAGTCAGTATGGGTTTTCAGGTCCAGGAGACCATTTCTCTTTATGGAGATGTTTCCCCCTGCAGCTAGAATTCCAGAACCAATCCTGCCCCCTTCAGTACTCACTTTCCTTCTTGTCAGACAGGGTCTCTTGAGAAGTGAAACAATGCGTTGGCTTTTCAGAGTCAGATCAGTTTGAACTTCTCGTCTACTCTATCAGCGCTCCAGGACAGATCTGGCACTTCTGACTGGGAGACAGTCACTACCATATCAGACCTCTGCCCTTCTGTCTCATGCAGTCCCCTGCACAGTGTTTGGAATTTATAAGCTCTCATTTGTATGCCACAAACCAAATAGTCTGATTCTTCATTGCATCACATCAATTAGAAATCATGTGGGACTTGCTGTCACTTCCATCCCCCCCAGCAAAATTAGTTCTTTAAACTCTGGATCCAAGACTGAGATTGATAAAGAATGGAACCATATCAGATGATCTGTTCCTAGGCAGCCTGTTCCTTCCAACTGTCCCACAGCCACAGTAACCATGGACACTTCCCTTCTGCAGTGGGGAGGGGGATTTTCAAGTAATAGATGGTCTCCCCTTGGGACCAGGTTGCATTCCAGTTTCCTAAAGATAAAAGCTGTCCTAGTCATGTGGCAAGCTCTTTGGGATGTTTTCCCTCTTGGGACTATGGCATGCACATTCATAACCTCAGTAGTTCAGTATATCAACTAACAAGGAGGAACCCGCTCTTACCCCTAGTGCAAAGAGGCCATGAGGCTTTGGGAATGGGCAATTTCTTCAGACTACTTTCTAATTGCAGTACACATACTGGGGAAAGTCAGTGCTCTGAGAGATAGACTCAGTAGGCCCAGCATAATTCCCCTTGAGTGGCCCCTCTATCAGTTAGATGCAAACCTAATTCTTAGTTGCTGGGACTAACCTTGCTGTGACCTGATTCCTTTCCAGCCTCTTATATGTTTATTCCCCTCTACCTTTGATCTGCAAGTTTCTACAAAAAGCCATAAGATTGAAAAGCTTTGTCATCCTCTTTTTCCCTTTTTTGGCCTTGGCAAGTGTGGTTCCCCTGTCTCTCTGTCTCATCTGAAATATCCTCTATGTATTTTGTAGCCTAACTGGGGCCTGTTATCTCACCCTTCAGATATCCAGTCTTGTTGTGACTTTTTTTGCATCTCCCCTCAACAACAAGGGCAGTAAGCCTTTGCTCTGATCCCCCCTCCGAGGCAGTCACTGAGAAATGCTGTGGTTCACGGTTGGGCCTTGGGTGTCCTATATGCTTATCCCCCACTTTCTCTGATGCCAAAGTTGCTACAGAAAGCAAGCAGGGTGAAGAGCTCAGTCATCTTCATTGCCACCTTCTGGCCTCGACAGGTGTGGTTCCCCTTCCTTTGGACTTATCTCAGATATCCTCAATGGATATCGGAGCCATCAAGACCTCTTATTTTCACCCATCGGAATTCCACCACTCCAATCTCCATGCCATCAAGCTAACTGCATGGTTTCTACTTTTTCAGTGATGATAAGATGGTCCAGGCTTGCCTCCGCAGTCTATGACATTATTTTGCCTTACCAGAAGGCTTCCACTAAAAAAAGTGTACAAAAGCAAGTGGAAAAGATTTTCAATATGGACTTCTAAAGAGAACATTGATCCCTTTTCAGCTCTCACTCTGGCCATCCTTCTTTTTCTCAGTACTCCTTTTAAAGAATGAGCTAGTTTCTGTACCATCAAGTTGCAGCTGGCTGTCGTATCCAGTTCTCATACTGGAAATTAATCCTTCTCTTTCTCAAATTCCAGCTTATGTAAAACCTTTATGAAAGGACTCTTTCTTCTTAGACCCCCCATAAAAGACCCTACTCCCCCTTGGGATCTCACAGGGGCTAACTCAGAGATGATTTGAACCAGTAGATAATTGTGATATGAAATTTCTTTACTGGAAAACAATCTTCTTGGTAGCTATTACTTCAGCGAAAAGAGTTTTTGAACTGCAGGCCTTAACTGCTAAGCCTCCTTTACACAGGGTATCAGTATGGACGGAACTCTTCCATTATGCCTAAAGTGGCCATGGAAACTAACATTAACCAAATCAATTCAATTGCCAGTCTTTTTTTCCTGACTTTACTAATAAGGGTGAATATATGCTGCATCCTTTTGACGTCCATAGACAACTATTTATATCTTTCTCACCTAACCTTTTAGGTTGAGCAGTTTCCAAAATTGCTTTGGCTAAATGGATTACTGACTGTATTTCATCTGTTTATTCTCAGAAAGGTTTGGAATTGCCATTTCCTCCTAGGCCCTAGTCTGCCAGATCTATGGCTACCTTATCTGCTTTTCTTCCAGAGCTTCACTTGGCGATGTTTGTGCTTTAGCCACTTGGTCAAAGGCTCATGCCTTCGTCACACATTACAAGTTGGACACCGTCTCCAGAAGCAGGGCTTCCTTTGGTCCGACAGTGCTCTGGCATATCCTTACTTGAAAGCTGCCCAAGAGTTACTTAGCTGGGGATTCTGACCCTTTAGTGAGGAAGAATGAAAAGGGCAACATGAGATTTAGAAGTTATGTGCTCACCTTCTCTCCCAGCCGTCCCCCAACCTTGTCAATTCTAAGATCATTTTTGGATGATCTTGGAACCCTCAGATTCCAGGTTCCAGGTTTGAGCCTCATCCTTTCTTGTATCTGTGCTGTCTCTATAACTCTGTGGGCAGTAGGGCAGCGAACTCAATCTGAGGAGTTTGGGATGGTGTAGTGCATTATGGGAAGAGGGAGGAGCTTGGGACTTGGATCCAAGTCTTGGAAATGTGGCCTTGTTGGATCCGTTACCCATAAGTGAGGAAGAATGAAAATGGACAACACATGACAAGTTATGGTAAGTACATAACTGCTAATTTCTGATTCTCTCTCTGGGGTTTCTCTTTCTCTGAGACTATTTCCAGAATATGCCATTGTGTTTAATGGGAGAACACTGAGGTTTCTTAGACCCTCAAAAAATACTAAATACGATGAGCTGTTACAGAAGGAATTTCCAGCACCTTCACTCATTCCTCCAGTTCTGTCAGCTTTGGATGATGTGTGTGTGTGTGTGTGTGTGTGTGTGTGTGTGTGTGTGTGTGTGTGTGTGTGTGTGTGTGTATGTGTTGCTGCCTGCAATTTTCCTGAGAGTCAGCTGCCCCTAAAAAGGCAGATATGTGTAAAGGTCCTCAGTCTTTTACGTTTTTGTACACACTTCCAAAACCTGACCCAGCAGCTAAAGTTTTAGTCCTACTGCTGCTAAGCAGTTAGTTAATTCCAATGTTATCCTTTCTGATAAGTATGGGAAGATGATTGATAAGTATGGGAAAAAGTATCAAGCTCGTATGTTAGTTTGTTCTGATTGTGAAAGTGTGAGGAATGTTTTCCTTGTAGTTTCTTCTTGTGAGGAAAATCTGCTTACATAATTTAGTTTCCTCAGCTGTACAAGTCATTACTCATTGTTTACAGTGTGTGTGTGTGTCTACTTTACATGATCAAACTTTCAAATGTTCAAATTTCATATGGCCGAGATCATATGATCGAACATTTAAAAGTTCGAACATTTAAAAAAAAAAAAAACCTACACGTTCCTAGCAGGGGGGCAAGCACCCCCCCCCACTATTTAAATATACCAACTCCAAGATCGCACTACATTGCGAAAGTGGGAAATGTTCCCATTCCACGCTGTATGGAGATCTCCATTCAGACCGTTCAAACTTTTAAAACTTCGTTCATATGGTCTCGGCCATATGAACGTCGGTCTTTTAAAAGTTCGGTGATCTGTATGCATGTGTCTCTCAGTTGATGCTTCTTCAGGGCCTATGGCCACTGGTACTGTTTTGAGGCGATTTGCCTGGTTGCATTCTTAGAACCTCCAAGACAGTGTTAAATATGATATTTTAAATTCCCCTTTAGAGATTTGGTTTTTGAACCCTCTGCAGCAGAGGTGATTAAAAAATTTTATGAAAAGGGTAAGTTGATTCAGGGAATTTCTAAGATTTTCTCACTCTCCTTTTCCATATTTTCAAAAGGATTCTCTAACCCCTCATCCAGGTTTGGCAAAAACAAAATAGATGACCTCAACTAAATTCAGGTAAACAGATGTTTAAGAAGAAATAGCAAGGGGGGGTTCCAAAAAGAGCTCTGAAACATCTCAAAACCAGGGGCAGTCCAAAAAGTCAGAATGACTATTTGAAGGAACCTTGTATCCCTTCAACACTGGCAGCCATATTTCCCTTCCAGAAAGTCTGAATCTCCACTTTTCTCTTTGGAAACGGGTAGTTTCAGACAAATAGGTTCTGAAAATCATTCATCAGTTACAGATGCCAGTGGGAGGAAATGCCTCCTTTCCAGGGGGTAATTCCTCATCCACCAGACCAGGCTCTTTATTTCCACCTATCCTTCATCCATCACATGCTGTCTAAGGGAGTCATAGAACCAGTTCCTCCTTCCCAGGTGGGGAAGGGTTTTTATTCAAAGATGTTGGTTGTGCCAAAGAAAGAAAACCAGTTCTGGATGTTTATTTCCTAAACTTTTGTGTGATAGTGCCCACATTCAAAATGTAACTTCACAACCTGTTACCTCTTCTTCCTCCTCCTCCAAGTTTCCTGGTAACACTAGCTTTCTTAAGGTTTTATGGGCCTGAATCACATTTTCAGTTCTCTGCCTAGCCCTATGGACTATTCACTGCACTAAGAGTTTCACAAGGTGTCTAGTTCCAGTTATAACTCATTGCAGTCTACAGGGTATCCACATTTATACATATTTAAATGACTTGCTTATCTGCACAAAGTCTTTTTCAAAGACTCAGGAGTGTCTCTCTTCTGTGAGAGAGATCTTGCACAAGCTAGAAATCCAATATAAGATCAGTGGTGCATGCAATAAGTACTTAGTGCTCTAGTGTATATTAGTAGGTAGGGGTTCTGATCTCACAACAGGCAAGTGTGTGTGTGTGTGTGTGTGTGTGTGTGTGTGTGTGTGTGTGTGTGTGTGTGTGTGCGTGTGTGCGTGTGTGTGCGTGTGCGTGTGTGTGCGCTCACGCAAATATATCCCCTTGCAGCAGTGTACAGATGGCTGTTGGCTCAGCCTGTAAAGCAACAGGATCCCCATGAAAATATATTGGCTAGGTGTGGGTTCAACTCCACAGAGGGTTAAGCTCTCATTATACAAGGGTGGGAGGTTGACATAGTGGTTAAAGTGTTCATCGTGTAGACACAGGGTGCAAGGTTTGATTCTCACATGGGGTAATTGACTAGGTTTGGAATGACCCAGAAGGACAGTTAGCCTAGTACTAATTTATGAACTTACCCTCTCCATGTCAAGCAAAGTTCCTGTCTAACCCTGTTTAAGAGGAACCTGAACAACTGGATGGGAAACAGAAAATACACCCCTGGAATCCCACCTGTGTCCCTGCTGCACAGGGGAAACAGGTGCTGACTTTGAGGGAACATGGGCCAAATTTTTTGCTAGGCTTATAAGGGCCTCCAGGCCAATAGCCTAGTATCATCCTATAAACCTATGAACCTATGTGCTGTCAGCTAGACATCGCAGTTCAAGGAGATTTTCTTCTACAGGAAAAAGTAGATCTTTATCTAATTCTCTTCTAAGGTTTTCCACTTAGCTTTGGTCACTGCAAGGGAATGCCTCAGGATTGAGTCTCATGGCATCTATGACTCTCCTAATACCCCTATCAAGACTTCACATGAAAAAGATGGAATAGTGTCTGCAGTCACTGGTCCCAGTGTCATCATCTTTTGTCTTTTCAAATCCCAGTGTTTAGGTTTATCAGAAGAGAAATCGCTTGGTGGAGACAGCAAATATCTTTAAATCCAGGTCCCCCTTCACCCTCCCTGCTCTAAAGCAGTCAGTCACCACAGACACCTTGGACTTTGCTTGGGGGAGTGGTTTCAAGAGGCTTAAAAGTGCAGGGTGTGTGGGCTGACAAGGACAGGTGTAAGATCATAAATATAAAAGAGATGCTTGCCCTGATCAAGGAACTCTACTCTAAATCATCTGTGGTCCAGGGGATCTCTTCAGGTTGTTACAGACAATTCCACAGTCATATGGTACATCAACAAGCCTGGGGGAACCAGGTCATATCACCTTTGCAGACTAGCTAGCCATGTTAATTTCAGATATAGTTTCACAGCAGAATCTCGCTTTGCAAGCATCCTGCATTACATCCAAGCAAAATTGTATGGCAGCCAAGTTGAGCGGGACAAGGGTAGACCCTCACAAAATGGAAACTAGATCAGGGGGATCTTTCAAGATTTGATAGATCTGTGAGGAGTTCAAGTTAGACCTATTTGCCTTTTCTCTGAACAATCAACTGGCAAGGTTCTGCTCCAGGACTCTGCTCAAAAAGGTCTGGAGGAGAGATGTGCTCTTTAGAGTTGAGTTCCTTGACCCAGGGAGGAGAGATGTGCCTTTTTAGAGTTGAGTTCCTTGACCAGGGCAAACATTTCTTTTATAAATATGATCTTGCATCTGTCCTTGTCGGCCCCCATTTATACTAATCTATCCGAAAGCAACATTAACAAACTGGTAACCTCCTATAACAACATTGCCAGATTTGCCACTGGCTCCCCATTTAGAACCCATCAACAGCTAGGGTGGCTTGAACTGCAAAACCAACTTAAATTTCAGCAACTGATTATCACCCCCAAGATTTTGTACCATCCCAGTAATACTCCAATGCTTACTAGCCTTATCGCTTCCTACAAAAACCTTACAACCCTTCGTTCAGCAGATAAACTACTAGTTACAATCCATGCAGGAGATTCTCTTTTCTCTAACACTGTGGGTAAAACCTGGAATAGCCTTGCCAGCAAACTATCATCACTTGCCTCACTACCTATGTTCAAAAGACATCTAAAAGTACACCTCAAAACTCAATGGCTATGCCCATGTTCTAATCCTGACTAACATACTTATTTTTACTCTACATCCTCTCCTCTCACTATTGTTGATTCTTCTGTATACCTTCCGCCCAATTTTAATATATTATGATATCAAACTTTCCTATCTTCTTGGCTTTCGCCTAGCCTTATTATAATCTAGCTCTGACCATTAACTGTGAAACAAGCTTTTGTACTCTGTGCATATGCTTCCTCTATGTAAATATTAGTGACCTCTTTCTCACATGAAGTGTAGAATGTTATATCTCTTTTGTTTTAATACAATAATTTCCATAACCTCTATTCTGTAATTAGGTATCCAGTAGTAGTGAATTGCTTTTTAAACTTTAGACTGAGAACTGTAACAAACCCTCATCTTTGTAAATATCTGTCTAGTAGTAGTGTTTTTGCTTGTTCTATTTATTTAGCTTAATGGAGCTCATCTCCCCGGGCCTCTACTGAAAATGGACATGTATCCAGTTGGACTAGCCCAGTCAACAAATGTAAAATAAAATAAAAAAATAAATAAATATGCCTTTTATTTTCCTTTCCTTGAGCAGGAATGTTCATGTATGCTTTTACACTCTTTCCGCAGATATCAAGGGTACTTCTGAAGATTCAGAGAAAATCCCGCAAGATCATTGTGATTACTCCCTTCTGGTCTCAGTAACTGGGGTTCTCCCTTTTGGAAATGGCCAGGGGCAATAACCACAAACTTCCACACAGTCCAGATTTACTTGTACAAGAACAGGGGTGTTTGATGCACCCCAACCCCAATCAACTTCAGTTGACTGCCTGGATGATAGGGTTTTAATTCCATTTGGACACCTGTTTGCTGAGGATATGCAGCAGGTACTAAGGGAGGCAGGAAAGCCTGCTATTAGAAAACTATATGTTAGTAAATGGAAAAGGTTTTCTAGTTGGTGCCAGCAGTATAACCAATACACATTGAGGGCTTGTTGCTGTCTGGTTTTGCAGTGTTTGTGTGTTACTTTCCTACTGCCTTTCTTCCTCCTTCGTCAAGGTTTATTTGTCAGCCATTTCAGCATGTCTGCCCATGGATCCTCTTCTTTCACTGCATTCTTGTGTCAAAATGTTTTTGAAAGGGATTCTGCATAAGATGCCTCCAAGAAAACCTGTGGCCCCTCCTTGGGATTTTCATTTTGTTTTAGAGAAAGCAAACACCTCCTCCATTTGAACCAGCTAACTTGACTGACTTGGAGGTAATATATAAAGCAGTTTTACTAATTGGTTTAACAGCTGCAAGAAGAAGGTCGGAGTTTTAAGCTTTTATGGTGAGTGAAAACTACCTCATTTTCTATGTAGACAAGGTTTCCTTGAAAGCTAATCTTCCTTTCATCCCTAAAGTGATATCCAAGTTTACATTAAGCTAAACTATCCATCTCCCTATTTTCTTACCTGAACCTAAAAATGAGGGAGAAAGGATACTCCATATAATGGATGACCACAGACAACTTGGGTACTATCCTGACAGAACTAAATCTTGCAGATCTTCTTTTTGTTTCTTCATTTCTTGTGAAGGTACGAAGAGACGACCTGTGTCAAAACAGACATTTCCAAATTATTGTAAATAGATTTTGTTGTACTCACCACACACTCACAGGCAAGGTCAAGACGCACCCTGCCAAGTCCATGGCATTATGTATGGCTGTTTGGATAGGGTTGTATTGTAGATGGCAGTACAAGCATGGATCCTCAGATGATCTCCAAGCCAGCAGCTTGAAGATAACAGAGCGGAGACTGGTTAGCTAGGAGGGGTTTAGCTCAAATAAGTAAGAAAGCTACTTTTCCTGTGTAACAGAGCAGAGGTTAAAGCAAAATAAGATGGGGATATGACAGTTAAAGTGAGGTAGAGAAGAGGGGATGGAGGATGGGATGGAATACTGCAACAGTGATCAGTAGGAAATCTATTATGGTAACTTCTTACACAGTTGTACTGTATCCTGACTGAAATCACTGTTGCAGTATTCCTGACTTTGGGCAGATTCCTGGAGCTGAAGGAGGCAAGAAGGGTGGTTGCCTACTGAGAAGAAGAGTTGTCTAGCAGTCTGGATAGAACTGACCAAGCAAAGGCTACCCTGGACTTGGAGAAAGCATCAATTTTATAGTGTTTGGTAAAGGTGTGTATAGAGAACCAAGCAACAGTCTCTAAGATAGGCCTAGAGCTAGTCCTTTGTGAAATGCCCCTGAGGATACAACTGCCCTAGTGCTGTGTGCTTCAGGGCGGGAAGTCAAGGTCTTACCATATTGCATGAGGTAGTAATAAATAGCTTTAGAAGTCCAAGCTGCAGTAGTTTGTTTGGAGATTGTCTGGCCCAGCTTAGGACTAATAAATGATGCAAACAGCTGGTCAGTCTGTCTGGAGGATTTAGTTCTGTCCATATAAAGTCTGAATTGCTTGAACATGTCCAGAGAATTTAAGATCCTTTCCTCCACATTTTGTAGATTAGGAAACAAAGTAGGAAAATGAATAGCCTGATCAAGGTATGGCTTATTCACTACCTTAGACATGAAGGATGGATTAGCCCTGAGAGTCACCCTGTCCTTGTGAAAAATAAAAGGAGAATGGCCATTAGCTTGTGTGAAGAAATTAGACACCGTCATTTGTGCTAGCATGTCTGGTTGAGTTTTTGTACATAATTTTAGATTAACCTGTGTATTATTATGCCATCATGACTAGCCAATGATATTGTAACTAAATTCTTACATGCTGATTTATAACCTGTTTGTACAGAATGTTTTAATGACTTGAACAGTGTTCCTTTACATTTCTAACCATGCATATTTGTGAAGAAGATTCTAAATGCAGACTCACAGAATTAGCTGATCTGTAGATGATGTAATCAGAATGTTGACAGTTGCTATGTGTTACTGTCAGAAGCTGAAATGAAGGAATTTGATAAGCAGGTGTTGGTTGATTTTCAAAATATGAAATGAAAATTAGAACTGGAACAGTTATGACAGTTAAGCTAGTCTGTAAAAGAGCCTGCTGAAAACGGTTAAGTCAGTTGGTGTCAGTTAACAGTCCGTTAGTTACCACTTGTTCACAGTTGTACTGTGTAGTGGATACACAAAAGGACTTGTTAAGAAATGTAAGCCTGCCTTTGCTCTGTTGTAATAATTATTGAGTTTAGATCAGGACAGTGTTGTTAGTCTGATAGAAAAATTATAACTAATCAGAGTTTTTTTTTTAAATGTTGGATTTCTATCCTTCAGTATTGATTTCATTTTCCTGGTGATTGAGTTCTGTTTGTTTACTGGAAATTAGTGTTTTATATTTTTAATCATTTTGCTCATTATTAAATATTTTTATTAACTTACAATGTTATGTTGTCCTATCTTGCCTTAATTCTTACAAATGGGTTCGGAGCCGATTCTCGGCTCCGACTTGGCCTAATACATAGCTGAAAGTCTCAAACCTGGCTCATGGCAAGTAGGTATCCCACAATGCAGTGGTGTAATTCCCCATATCTCGTTTGCCGCTTTACGAGGTTGGATGCGCTCATCTTGGCTGTGGCTAAGTTGTGACAAATTTCTTATATTTTTCCTGTATACTGTTCTATTTTATTAAGAGCACTACAGATGCGATGTGTGCTCTGAGTGTTGATGGAGAAGTACAGAGAAGGTCAGAAAGAGTTGCATTGTGTTTTTGTAGACTTAGAGAAAGCATATGACAGGGTGCCTAGAGAGGAGTTGTGGTATTGTATGAGGAAGTCGGGAGTGTCAGAGAAGTATTTGAGTGGTACAGGATATGTACAAGGGTAGTGTCACTGCGGTGAGAGTGACTGATGCGTTTAAGGTGGATGTGGGATTACATCAAGGATCAGCTCTGAGCCCTTTCTTATTTGCAATGGGGTGATGGAAAGGTTGACAGACGAGATCAGACAGGAGTCCCCGTGGACTATGATGTTTGCAGATGACATTGTGATCTGTAGTGATAGTAGGGTGTAGGTGGAGGAGAACCTGGAGAGATGGGGATATGCTCTAGAGAGAAGAGGAATGAAGGTCAGCAGGACTAAGATGAAATATATGTGTGTGAATGAGAGGGAGGATAGAGGAATGGTGAGGATGCAATGATTAGAGGTGGTGAAGGTGGATAAGTTTAAATACTTGGGATCAATAGTTCAGAGTAATGGTGAGTGTGGAAGAGAGGTAAAGAGAGTACAGGCAGGATGGAGTGGGTGGATAAGAGTGTCAGGAGTGATTTGTGACAGACGAGTACCAGTAAGAGTGAAAGGAAAGGTCTGCAAGAGGGTAGTGAGACCAGCTATGTTATATGGGTTGGAGACAGTGGCATTGACAAAAAGGCAGGAGTTAGAGCTGGATGTGGCAGAGATAAAGATGTTAAGATTTGCACTGGGTGTGACGAGGGTAAACAGGATCAGGAATAAGTATATTAGAGGGTCAGTCCAGGTTGGAAGGTTTGGAGACAAAGCCAGAGAGGCAAGATTACATTGGTTTGGGCATGTGCTGAGGAGGGATGCTGAGTATGTGGGGAAAAAGATGCTAAGGATGAAGCTAGCAGGTAACAGGAAAAAAGGAAGGCCTAAGATAAGGTTTATGGATGTGGTGAGAGAGGACATGCAGGTGGTTGGTGTGATAGACCAAGATGCAGAGGACAGGAAGAAATGGAAACAGATGATCAGCTGTGGCGACCCCTAACTGGAATAGCTGAAAGAAGATGATGATGATGATGACTGTTCTATTTTATTATAGATAGCTAGTATTCTATCATATTTAAATCGTTGTGCCTTTTTATTGCACTATAGTTATATAGTTATAGATGTTCATCGTGTTTCACTGCTGCAGTCATTACACTTAGGTTATCCTGCCATCAGGTGGTCCCACAGTCTGCCAGAGTTCCAAAGTCTTGGTCCGACGTCGGTTGCTGTCGCTTCTTCCCAGACGTCAGTGCACCAGGGGTATATAAGATGCAGCCGACACCATTTTCTTCAGTCTTTCTTGCCATGCGGTGCCCGAAGCAAAAGCAGTTTGCAAGTGCCGGTTGGCCGACTCCTGAGATTTTCAGTTCGAATTTCAGAACCGAAGTCTTCAATAAAGCTAAGTACCCCATTGGGGAAACTTTTTCTTGCCTCAGACCGATGTCAGTAAAAGTTAATAATTGTATTTCTTGTGGGAAGCAAATACCTCATAAGGATTTTCATTCTTATTGTATTCCATGCCTAGGCCCAGACCACAACATCACTAGTTGTCGGTTTTGTGCTAGATTTAACAAACGCACTATTAAACATCGGTTTGATTTTGCTCGTCATTACTTTGGTCAAAGGTTTAATTATACCATGCCGTCAGAACAACCGACTGGAATACACAAAAAACGCAAAGACAAGGATAAGGACAGGCATCCGAGGCGCAAAACTGACGAAGCCTCTTCTAGGCCGTTCGCCGGTTCTCAGTGAGGTGCTTTCACAGCCCCTGACACCCGCTACCTCAGAACCACAGGCCGCCTCCGACTCCCATGTGGAGATGTCTAGGCCTCTGGATACTCAAGGTGTTTGGCCTACGGAAACTAACCCTTCAGATGGGTCCAGAGCCGCTGAGCAGGCATCGGCTTCTGAGGGTGTTTTCAGACCTTCACAGCTTACTATAAAAACTACAGCCAAGTCTAAAACTCCATTAAAGACAAAGAAGCAAGTACAACATTCACCTGGACAGGCCTCCATGCCTAAAAAACAGATGCTCAAAATGGCCGAAGACTTAATTACTCTGATCAGGGGTACCCATCCCCCTCCTGATAAAAGGCCTAGGCAGGATACAGACTATGATTCCTCTGACCAGGTTTCCATCTCTTCTGATTCCTCTTCAGACCAGGGATACTCTTTACCCCCCTATGAGGACTCTGATGCTGAAGAATCAATTCCTTCAGCCTCTCCTCCTGAGGATTATTCTTTTGGGGAAACTTTACATACCACGAGGGAGCATTTCCATTGGGAGGGCCAGGATTACTCAGAATCCAAGCTCAGAGACTTCCTTTTATTGCCTCAGCACAGGCTCCTTGCTATTCCGCCAGTGTTAGATATTGTGGATGATGTGTTTTCTGAATCCAGTTTAAATCCTGATTCTTTGCCCCCTGCTCCAGTCAAGCCAGACAGGTACTACAGAGTCCCTGACTCTCTCAAATTTCTTTATAAAAACCCTGTTGCTGACCCAGAAACTATTTCCCAGGGTCCCAAAGGGGTAAAGGCTTCCAGTTCCCTCTGACAGGGATTCTAGAGCATTAGACAGATGGGGGAAGAAAGTTTACACCTCTGCAACTTTAGCAGTGAGAGCTTTAAATTGCCAGTTTCACATGCTTAAATACCAACAATATTTAATGTCTGTTAAAACAGAAAATGATTGCAAGTTCAGAACATCCTGACTATAAGGAAATGCAGGATATTTATTACATGCAGCTGAGCAAGTGGGAAAACATACTCTGCAATGTGGTTTTGATTCTTTAGAGGCTTCTTGTAGAGCAGGAGTTACAGGATCTGTGATTCAAAGGCATGCTTGGTTAAAAGAACAAGGTTTACCTGATCATGTTAAGGCTAAATTACTGGATTTATTTGGTGTTAAGGCAGAAGAGGTATTAAAGAAAATGGAGGATAAGGCAAAATCTATGCAAACAGTGAAGGATTTCTTACAGGTACAGCCACCTCGTTTTAGCAGAAATTGGCCTTCAAAGAATTGGTCCTTTCCAGTGTCAGACAGACGCCCAAGAGGCAGATCTCAGCCCCAAGGCTTTTACAGACCACGACAGTGGGGTGCTTCAACCCCAAAAGGAGGTGAAGACAAGTCACAACCTTACAGGAAACAGTCCCAATGACGTCCCCCTTCGAATGCCAAGCACTTACCTTTTGGCAGCTCCCCTAGGGGGAAAACTAACACTTTTTTCTCAAAATTGGCATATAATCACTCAAGACAAATGAGTTCTGAATATTGTGTCTCAAGGTTACAGGTTCCACTTTCACACTCTACCAAGGCTAAAAGGAATGCCAGACCTGCCACAAAATCAATGGGCAAAGGCACAAAAACAAATTACAGCCTTCATGGACGTGAGAGCTATTCAAAAAGTGCCACAACAGGAACAAGGACAAGGATTTTACTCAAGACTTTTCCTGGTCCCCAGAAAGGACAAAGCCTGGAGACCCATACTAGACCTTTCTACTGTAAATACTTACCTGGATGTTCCAAAATTCAAAATGTTGACACTACAGCAGCTTCTTCCCATGCTGGGCAAGAAGGCATGGCCTGTTACTCTGGACCTCAAAGAGGCATACCTGCATGTCCCTATCAGACAAAATTGCAGAAGATACGTCAGATTCATAGCTGGTTCAATGCATTACCAATTCTCTGCACTGCCCTTTGGATTATCTACTGCGCCCAGGGTCTTCACAAAGTGCCTGGCACCAGTAATTGCATTTTGCAGACAAAAAGGAATTCAAATATATCCATACCTGGATGACTGCCTTATTCAAGTAGAGAGCAAGGACATTCTTCTAAAGCATCTGGCATTTGTAAAAAGGTTGCTAATTTGCCTAGGGTACAAAGTAAATGAAAAGAAGTCGAAACTAGTGCCCTCACAAGAGATATTCCTGGGTGCCAGCTTAAATACAATGGCCCAGAAGGATTATCTCATGCCAGACAAGCAAGGACAACTGACTCAGTACTTTCAATTGATGGCAACAAAAGCCCAACTCCCTGCAAGAAAAATTCTGCAGGCCTTGGGATTCATGGCATCCTGCATTCTACTAATTCCATATGCCAGACTGCATATGAGGAAATTACAATGGTACCTAAGAAGTGTTTGGACTCAACACTGTCACAGTTTGGAAGCAGTAATACTACTAATTCCCTGCCTGCAACAGGAGTTTCGATGGTGGGCACAGGCATGTCACCTCAACAAGGGACAGCCTTTCACTCTCCCCACAGCCAGGCAGACATTAACAACAGATGCTTCGGATTACGCCTGGGGAGCACACATGGCAGGAAAATGTATTCAGGACAAGTGGACCACAGACCAAATGCATCTTCACATCAATCAAAAAGAGATATTGGCTATACAAAATGCCTTAACAGCTTTTAAGGACCTTCTGCATACAGGACAACTATTATTTAAGATCGACAACACCACAGTTATGTGGTACATAAACAAGCAAGGGGGCACTCATTCTTATCCCCTATGCAGACAAGCCATGACCTTGTGGAACACAGCTCTAACCTATCAAGTTCATCTACAAGCACAATTCCTGCCAGGAAAGAAAAATACTCTGACAGACGACTTAAGCAGAGACATCATGGATCCTCACGAGTGGAAATTAAATCCACAAGTATTCAGCATGATTACGCAAAAATGGGGGTGACCAGACTGAAGAAAATGGCGTCTGCTGCATCTTATATACCCCTGGCGCACTGACGTCAGGGAAGAAGCGACAGCAACTGACGCCGGACCAAGACTTTGGAACTCTGGCCGACTGCGGGACCGCCTGACGGCAGGATAACCCAAGTGTAATGACTGCAGCAGTGAAGACACTCTAACATCTACATTTATGGTAGGTACAAAACTGTACTTTTTATCCCCTTCGGCACAGATTTTGGCCATCTCATAGTAGGCCTATTTGTATCCCTTGTAGTGGTTGTTTTTTCTGTCTGTCTAGTTAAGTAGCTTGTTTAAGTTAGAGAGCTCTTCGCCCGTTTAAGTTAGAGGGCTTTAGTTAGTTTGTTGTCTTGTCTAGGAAATAGGGCTATTTAAGGCCCTATTTTTCTCCCTAGTTGTCTGTCTCCTTTGTGTTTCCCGTAATAGTTCTGAAGTTCAATAGTTAAATAGTTGTATAGTTCAATAGTTAAAACTTTCTTATTATTGTTTTTTGTGGTCTTATGTCCAAAACCCCAAAAGAGAGGGAACATAAGCCTTCAGCCTTTAAAAAATGTCAGAAGTGCTCACAAAAAATGTCCATCACTGTTGGACATGTCATATGAGTTTATTGCCGTGCAATTAATCTACAAGAAGATTGTACTTTTTGTCATTCTTTCAGTGCAAGGGTACTTCAGGAAAGGAGAAACAAACTGATCCTTAAAGGGCACTTAAAACCAACTTTTGAGGAAGCTATCCATAGTTCTTCCTCTTCTTCTCCTTCTTCCAAAAAAGAAAAATCCCAGAAGAGACTATCACCTGCAACATCGACTCAGTCAGAGCCGCCAGTCACGCTACCAAAAATCTCTAAGGCCACTACCTCCTCGGCTCCACAGTCCTCGGAGCCGTCACAGGTCATATTAATTGACAGGTTTGGTTCTTTGGCTCCAAAGTCCTCAGAGCAGCAAGATACCTCTTCTCAGAGCTGGTCCATGGATATTTCACCGGCTTCTGTGACACGGAGATCTTCAGTTCTGCACAGGTCTCGCTCTCCATCCCTGTCTTCCAGGTCCACCAGGAGCTTATCGGATGATGACGTGGAACAGGTGGTGCACAGACTCTTGAAGTCGCCTGCGCTCACTAAATTATTCTCTGCTCTGACCCATTTGGTCTCAGAGCCTACTGTTCCAGTTGTACCCACTGTTGTTCCTCCTCTGAGCCAAGCTGGACCTTCGTAGCCGAAGTGCTTGGTACTGCTTACTGTGGATCCGTCCATTCTGAGACCCCCTTTGGTGTTCATGGAACCGACTTCTGCTCCAACTCTCTCGGTGCTGTCCGGGGAGTCTGGGAGCTGGGGTTCCCCGGTCGGCCCCGGGGGGGTTTCTTGGCCCCGTTCTTCTTCTGTGCTGAGCTTACCCCTCGGAGCATTGGCCCGGGTTAGCTCGGCTCCTAAATCAACCGCGGGTCCGATCTCGCTGGTTCCAGTGCCTTCCTCTGTCTCTTCGGAGCCGGCGGGATCTGCCTTTGAGCTGATGTGTGTTGTCTACCCATTCAGCGCCACAGAAGGATACTAGCACTCATCCCCCTAAGGCACTGGCTACTGTCTTGGCACCATCGTTCCACAGAACAGCAGAGATCCAGAGCCTCAGAATCCCCCATTGGGCAAACCTCTCTCCTCCGAGACCTCCCCAGAATATCCTTCTGAGGAGCCACCTCAGAAGAGAACTTGCAGGAGGAAGCACGTAGACTCCCCAGATGAGTCTGTCACTTCAGACACTGACCTCGATGAGTTGGAAGGGTCCCCACGGTCATCCTCTGATGATATCTCATTTGCATGTAGTCTAGAGATCCTGAAACAGAGGCAGCTGTCAGGCCACCACCCCTTCTGATGTGTCGGTGTACCTGAAGGCTTTTGGATCTCAACCTTCAGCCTCCTGAGTGTCTCCTCCTTTCGATGAGCTAATGGACCTGGTCAGTCGAAAGACGTGAGAGTCACCTGATACAATGGAACCAGTCCCTCGGAGGCTAAACAAATTCTTGTCAGCTCCTTCGGGAAAGGATTTCCTCACTAAGGGGGTACCTGTAGATACTATGGTGGTGGCAGCAGCCACCAAGAAGGAACTTTTTAGAGACTTCCTCATCTGTTCATCCTCTGAATAAAGACTTTCGAACGATTAACTGATACAGGAAGTGTGTCTTTTCGTCAGCGACATTTTCACTCTGATCGCTGAATTACCTATCCCACTTTACAAGGCTACAAAGAGATCTGAAAGAGTAGGGCAGCGGGTTCCAGAGTTTCCCTTAGGAGATTCTCCTGGATGCACTTGTGCAATTTTGCGGAGCCCTTTAAGTCTACTTTTACTAACACCCCTTTTGATGGCTCCTCACTCTTTGGACCCAAAGTCAAAGACACACTAACCCGATGCGAGCATGAAAGAAAAACTCTCTCTGTTGTTGGAGTACGTTTTTCCATACCTTCAAGACCTTATCCTAAAGGCCAAAAGAGTGGGAAAATGTGGTTCAAAAGATCCCAGTGAGTTTTCCAGGACACATGGGGTGATTCCTTCCCAAGGGGCAGAGAGGGAGGCAATAAAGATAGACGCCACGCCAGAGGCAGAGGGGGCCCGCAGAACCAGGGCAACCGTGATTCCTTTCGCGGATGCCCTTATTAGCGATCCTGAAAGGAGGCCCGACTGCTCTACCCTGGAGACAGTCTGGGGACATTTTATCCATGAACCCAGAAGCCTGGCAAACTATCACAAGAGACAAATGGGTACTAAAAATAATATCCAGAGGATACTCCATTCCATTTTCCAATCTGGTTTCACAGACCAGAACAATCCCAGATGTTCCACCCAATCTAAGGAAGCAAGCAACTATAGAGATTCAAAAGTTGCACAAGAGAGTCATCCAGGAAGTCCCCGCAGACCAAATAGGATTCGGAACTTACTCAAGATTCTTTTTGGTGCCAAAAAGAACAGGGGACTAGAGACCCATATTAGACCTAAGCAAATTGAACAAATCTGTGAAGAAGTCAAAATTCTGAATGGTGACACTGCAGCCTATACTTCCCTTTTTAGGGAAAGACAATTGGATGTGCTCAATAAACCTTCAAGATGCTAACTACCACATAAAAATGGATGGGACATCAAAAAGGTACTTACGCTTCCGGCTGGGAGCCAGTCATTACCAGTTCCGAGCTCTGCCCTTTGGTCTCACTACAACCCCCAGAGTATTCACCAAATGCATGGCAGTAGTCACGGCTCACCTAAGGCGTCTAGGATTCTGAGTGTTTCCCTATCTAGACAACTGGCTCCCATCTGCCACCACCAAGCACCTACTCCAACAAGCCAGAGATCTAACTATGGACATTTTCAATCAGCTGGGTATTAGTCAACTTTCAGAAATCTGCCTTTTTGCCGTGTCAACATGTTACATTTATAGGCGCATATCTAGACACTGCTTCTATAGTAGCATGTCTTCCAACAGAAAGAGTTGTAACACTCAGGCAGCAGATACTTTATCTCCTTCCCAAGACCAAAATGAAAGCAAAGATAATTCTAAATATTACTTGGAACAATGGCTTCCACAGTAACTGTGGTCCCTCTTGCCAGAATGTACATGAGGATCTTTCAGTGGCTGTTGTTCTCCCAATGGTCACTTCAAGAGCCTCTGATGTCTCACCTAATCAGAATAATGGAATCTTGCAAGAACGACCTAAGATGGTGGATACACTCCACTCGTGTGACCATAGGGAGACCCTTTGTTCCACAACAACCCATAGCTACGGTGACCACGGTCACTTCCCAGATAGGGTGGGGGGGGGCATTATCTGGGAAGAACAGTCCAAGGTACATGGTAAGAACACGAGGCTCACTTTCATTTAAATGTCCTAGAGATGAGAGCAGTGCTTCTTGTGTTGCAAGCACTTCACGACTCTCTCCCTCTAGGAACAATTGCGATACATTCAGACACTATATCTGTGGTTTGGTGCATAAACAAGCAGGGGGAGAACCAGATCTTACCCCCCCCCCTTTGTCAAGAGGTCCTGAGAGTTTGGCAATGGACAATTTCTTCCCAGCACTTTGTAATAGCAACGCACATTCTGGGGAAGTCCAGCGTGATAGTGGACAAGCTGAGCAGGGCAATTTTAATGCCTCACGAGTGGTCTCTTAACCAGAATGTAGCTGAAATGATTTTCCAAACATGGGGTCTGCCTTGCTGCGATCTTTTTGCCACTCCCATTAATGCCAAGTGCAGCAACTACTTTCCCCTAATCCCCCCTCTGGGGGAGACACTGAGAGACTCACTTGCTCACAATTGGCCCTCAGGACTTCTGTATGCTTTTCCTCCATTTCCTCTCATACCCAGAGTCATTCAGAAAGCACAGTTCTTGGGAAGCAGGATAATTCTCATTGCTCCTTACTGGCCTCGCCAAGTTTGGTTCCCCTCCTTTGGCCTCATCTACAGGAGAAGCTTTGGACTCTGGACCCAGTTCCAGACCTGCTGACACATATGTCAGGGCCACTTCATCCTTCTCTCCACACCCTGAAATTGACAGCATGGCTGCTCCACTTCCCAGCTTAGTCAGGCTTCACAATTTCACTCCTACAGTTAAATATATCTTAATGTCATCTCATAAAGCTTCCACTAGAAAACTATATTCTAGAAAATGGAAAAGGTTTTCCTTTTGGGCTCAAAACAGGAACATTGATCCCTTTCCTACACCCTTCCATTCTATTTTATAATTTTTGGCGGAACTCTTCCAGCAAGGTTCAGCTGCAGCAACCATCAGGGTTCAATTCGCTGCAATATTTAATTTCCACATTGGTGATTCTGTCTCCAAATTAATGTCACACGGGTTGTGTAGAGCCTTCTTGAAAGGTGCCTCATTATTAAGACCTTCCTTTAAGGAGCCCCTTTCTCCTTGGGATTTAAATTTTGTTCTGTTTCATCTGACGTTACCACCTTTTGAGCCCTCATTTTCTCCAGACCTCAAGTTCCTTTCCTGGAAGACCTTGTTTCTGGTGGCTATAACATCTGCTAGAAGAGTATCAGAGTTGCAAGCTCTTTCTATTATACCGCCATATTTGATTTTTCATAAGGAATAGGGTATACTTGCGAACTAATCCATATTTCTTACCCAAAATCTCTTCTCCAAATAACATAAATCAATCTATAGAGCTTCCAGTGTTCTTTCCTAATCATAGCAAGGCAGAGTACAAATTACATCAACTAGACGTGCATAGACGACTCAGATTCTATTTGCATAGGACCAAAGATTTTAGAAAATCTGACCAATTATTTGTATCCTTCTCTGATGCAGAAAAGGGTAGCTCCGTTTCTAAAACTACTCTTTCTAATAGGCTCTCTAACTGTATTACATTCATATATACCACAAATCAGAGATTTGCCTTTCAAAGTGAAGGCTCATTCCACTTGAGAAATGGCTACGTCCTCTGCCTTTCAAGCCAGAATTCCTATGGATAATATTTGTGCAGCAGCTACTTGGACCACTCCTCATACTTTTATCATGCATTACAAAGTGGATTTGGCCTCCTGGTTCAGGGCTTCCTTTGGTTCCACTGTGCTTAAAGGTGTACTCTCGTGAGGCACCCAGGGACGAAGTGCTAGGGACACTGTCCCATCATTGTAAGAATGAAGGTGATATAGGACAATATAACATAAAGAAGTTATGTACTCACCATAATGTTCCATGTTGTACATCTCGCCATTCATGCTTACGAACCCTCCTTCCCACTGCCAAAGACTCCTTGTGGACCTGGTGGATGTTTTTACTACCTTCAGGAGTTCTTTGTTTCTCCTTCTATTGGGTATAGTATATATATATTTGTATGTATGTGTGTGTGTGTGTGTGTGTGTGTGTGTGTGTGTGTGTGTATATATATATATATATATATATATATATATATGTGTGTGTGTGTGTGTATAGTTTGCATTTCATTCAGTAGTAGCAGCAAACGAGATCTGGGGAATTATACCACTGCATTGTGGGATAGCCATTTGCCAAGAGCCAGATTTGAGACTTTCAGCTATGTATTCGGCCGAGTTGGAGCTGAGAATCTGCTCCGAACCTATCATTGTAAGAATGAACGACGAGGTGGACAACAAACGTGGAACATTATGGTGAGTACATAACTTCTTTTTGTGGCTGGTCAATTAGTGTTTTCTTTAGTGATTTGAGAGTGCTTATTCCTGCTTTGATAACTTCCCGGGCCACTCTGAAAGCCTGGCTCCTTTAGGTCATTCATTTTAATATTTAATTTTAATAATTGACCACCCTTTTAAAAGGCATGTAGATGCCCTGATTGGTGGCAGCATGTTTAGCATATTATTTTGGGGAGGGGACACAGCTGGAAATCTGTGTCAGGCTTTCCCAGAAGTGTTTGTGTTGTTAGGCTCTTAGGGGAAATTGTGAAATGTTACTCCTGTTTAAGTGACAGTCTCACAGTGGAGTCAGTAGTGAAGATTGAAGCTCCTTGGTTACTGACCCAGGATAGTGGGGGATGTCACATTATTGTTGGCAGTCCAGTGGGATATTATCCAGACATCACAGCTTGCAGCTCAGAAGCTGTCCTAGCAGAAGTTAAAGCCAAGAAGGGAGAGAGTTTTCCAAATACAGAATTTTTGAAAAGCTGAAGATTCTAGTTCAAAAGGAGGCAGTGTGAGCTTTTCTAGCACAAAATTAAGATCCCAAGGGGGAAAGATTGCTTTCCTTGGTGAATTAAGATGGACAGCCATGAGGAAAAGCTTTACCTCCCACCAGCCATAAGTGGAAAGCTAAGAGGGAAGCAGACATTGATAGCTGACAGGTAAGCGCTTGTAGAAAAGTAGGCCAAACCTGATTGAAGTAGTTCGCAGATTTATTGCAGTATGGCAAGAACTTGTGATAAGAGTATGTCCTGACTATGTTTGTGGCACTAATAGGAACACTTTCTGTTTAGCTGTACAAGAATTTCTAGTACTGGGTCTCCTGGCTTCTTGTCTGACTTGAACAACCTTTTCAAAGAAGAGGTGTCTTTGAGGAATTAAAATCTGATCATCCTTATGGTCATTTGGGTGGAAGAGCAATCCTTTTTTGCTGAGTTATCCGGTCCAATTGAAGAGGAATTCACCTGTAATTTCCCTTTGTCGGCTGAAATAGCAGGGAGAAACCAATGCTGCCTTGGCCAAAATGGTGGCAGTTAAAGGAGTTTGGGTGCATCCCTTTGTGCCTTGAGAAGACCTTTTTGGAAGAAGAGGCAGAAGAGGAAAAGCATAGAGGAACTTAACTGTCCACTTGAAGGAAAAGGGAAAAGGCATCTGTCCTGGCTGTGGGACAAGGGTCCCTAGTGCAGAACTGGAGGGAGCTGATGGTTGGCCAGTGACACAAACAGGTCTATATGAGGAGGTGCCGCACTGAACGGTTATCATCTGGAAAACCTCTCTATTCAAAGTCCATTCATTGGGGTCCTCCAGGGAGCAGATTAGGGAGTCTCCTAGCACACTGTCCTGAGAAGTGATGCATGTGGCTTTGAGCATTTGGGTTGCCAAGTTCCTTGCCTCTTATGATAACCTACAAAGTTGATAAGACCTGTTGCCTCTCCTTTTATGTGCCACATGACTGTGGTGGTGTCTGTTGGGAGTGGTCTGGGTTGTCAGAGGTGGGCAAAGGTTTAAAGAGCTTGAAGAAGAGCCCTTATTTCCATAAGACTGATGTTTTCCTTCATTAACTGAGGTTGCCATTTCCCCTGCAATTGGTGTAATCTTGTCTGTGTCCCCCAACTCCTTGTCTGAGGTATCTGTGTGAACCTGTTTCAGAGGAGGAGCTGGTGTGAATGGAAGTCCTGGGATGAGGATGACCTGTCCCTCACACCAAAGTAGCTCCTTTTTGAGACAAGGGAGGAGGGGAATCAGGGTGTCCAAGGGGTTGCACAACTGGAACCACACATATTTCAGGTACCATTAGATTTTTCTCCTGTGATGTTTGGCCAGGAGAGCATCTCCCTTGCTAAGCAATGGGTTGGGGAAGAGCGATTTTATTAAAAAAATAAAATAACTGGACAGACTGTTGCACTTTGTCTTTGTGGAGGAAGGCATGTATTTTCTGTATGTCCAGTCTGCATCCCAGGAAAACCAGATTATGTGTAGGGACCATATAGGATTTTTTTGTAGTTTGTAGTGAAACCCAGACCTGTCAGAAGTTGGAGGGTGAAGTATAGATGCTGAAGAATTTGTGGAGAGAGCCCGAATCAAAAGGTTGTCCAGGAAGGGGAAAATATGGATTCTCTGAGTGCAGCAGAAAACTACCACTGATGCCAAGAATTTTGTGAACACCCTTGGTGCTGTGGAAAGAGCAAAAGGCAGAGCAGTAAATTGAAAATGGAAGGATTCAGAGAAAAAACAGAGGAATCTCTAGAAGGATGAATGGGTATTTGTAAGTGTACTTCAGATCTAGTGACACTAAGAAAGCCTGGGGGAGGATGAAAGGCATAGTGTGAAGAGAGAGCATGTTGAAAGATGGTACCTTCAAGTAAGTGTTTAGGAGGGGCATATCTAGGATGGGTCTCCGATGTTCTTTCCTTGGGACTAGAAAAATCCTGGCCTAAAACCTTTTCCCTATGACATCCCTTGGAACTTGCTAAGTGGTATCCTGATTCAAGAGATCTTGAATAGTGGGGGCCAGAAGGGATATTTGTTTTTTGAGAAGGTTGTGGCATGCCTTTTGTAGGGGGAATATTTTCCCAAGACATGACATAACCTTGATGATAGAGAGGATCCATTTGTCTTTGGCAGTAGCTTCCCACCTGGATAGGGAGAGCAGCTGTCTTTGGGTGAAAAAGGAGTAATAAGACTGAGGACAGGGGAAGGGGGTACTGCAGAGGTAGTCACAGCTTTTTGCTCACAGAGAGGCCTCTTCCCTGAATGTTCCTGATTTTTTTTTTTTTTTTGTTTGTTTTTGTCTTTTTAAGATAATCTTTTCCTAGGGGGTTTTCCACGGTTTATGGGCTGTCCTAGGATCCCTTCTAATGAAGGA